>NC_051398.1:41050989-41055989 GCF_015228065.2 Penaeus monodon
CAGAGAGACAGAGAGACAGAGAGCCAGCGAGAGAGCCAGAGTGCCAGAGAGCCAGAGAGCCAGAGTGCCAGAGAGCCAGAGAGCCAAAGAGCCAGAGAGCCAGAGAGCCAGAGAGCCATAGCACCAGAGAGACAGAGAGCCAGAGAAGCCAGAGGAGCCGGAGTGCCATGAGAGCCAGGAGAGCCAGAGAGCCAGAGAGACAGAGAGCCAGAGAGCCAGAGAGCCAGAGAGACAGAGACAGAGACAGAGAGACAGAGAGCCAGAGAGCCAGAGAGCAGAGGAGAAAGAGAAGAAGCCAGAGAGACAGAGAGACAGAGAGCCAGAGAGACAGAAAGCCAGAGAGACGAGAGCCAGAGCGCCAGAGAGACAGAAAGCCAGAGAGCCAGAGAGCCAGAGCGCCAGAGAGCCAGAGAGCCAGAGAGACAGAGAGACAGAGAGACAGAGAGACAGAGAGCCAGAGCGCCAGAGAAACAGAGAGACAGAGAGCCAGAGCGCCAGAGCGCCAGAGAGCCAGAGCGCCAGAGAGACAGAGAGACAGAGAGACAGAGAGACAGAGCGCCAGATGGAGCCAGAGAGACAGAGAGGACAGAGAGGCCAGAGAGAGACAGAAAAGCCAGAGAGACAGAGAGCCAGAGAGCCGAGAAGAGAGCCAGAAGAGAGCCAGAGCGCCAGAGAGACAGAAAGCCAAGAGAAGAAGAGACAGAGAGCCAGATAGCCAGGAGCAGAGAGCAGAGAGCCAGAGAGACAGAGAGCCAGAGAGGAGCCAGAGAGACAGAGAGCCAGAGACCAGAGAGCCAGAGAGCCAGTGACCAAGATGAGCAAGAGAGACAGAGAGCCATAGAGCCAGGCCCGCGCTGCCCTCCACCCCACGAGAGGCATCATCCAGTCCTCTGCATTTTGCGTCCGGATGATTCTGAACCTTTAAGATCTCTGGTAAAGAACTCTCGTGTCTTCAAGGCCGTTTTTGTTTTCTTTCGGACTCCTTCTAGCGCCTCCTCAGAGCCGCGAAGCGAGGCCGCGAGAAGCCACTTTCTCTCGTGCTCACCTTCTCTGTCTGCCTCTCGTCGCCTCCTCTCTGTCTCTCTGTCTGTCTGTCTGCGTGTATATATATATAATATAATTATATATATATATATATTATATATAAGCTATATATATAGATATAATATATATAGATAAGATAGATACCATACACACAGTTATATATAAAACATACACGGAATATATATATATATTATATAATATATAATATATATATTATATATATATTTAGTATATATATATATATATATATATATTATATATATATATACATATCTATATATATATATATAGATAGATAGAAAGATAGATAGATAGATATATAAATACACACACACGTCGTATAATACAACATAAATACAAATAATACATATATTATATATATATATATATATATTATATATCTCTATATATATATATTATATAATAAATGGAATTATGCTACATGGATTATATATATATCTATATATATATATATATATATATATATATATAATTATATATATATTATATATTATATATATATATATAATTTATATATAATATATATATGTGTGTGAGTGTGTGCATGTGTTGTGTCTGTGGTTGTGTGTGTGGTGTTGTGGTGTGTGTGCGTGTGTGTGTGTGTTGTGTGTGTGTGTGTAAGTACTATATATTATATTATGTGTATCAATATCGTTACATATATATATTAATCTATATATATATATATTTTTTAAAAATAATTATATATATATATAATATATTATATTATGTATATATATATATGTACCATATAGATATATAGATATATAATATTTTATTATATATCTATATATATATATATATATAATATTTGTATATGTATATAAGTAATAAAAATTAAATATATGTGTACTATCTATATCTCTCTAATCTAATCTATCTATCTATCATCTATTATCTATCTATTTATTATCATATGTATGTATGTATGTATGGTCTATGTATATAAAAAATAAACAAATATATATATATATATAGATATATATATATATATATATATACTATATATATAGATAAATATATATGCGTGGTGTATATAAATAAAATAAAACAAATACACCATCACACCTACACAAACACACGCACACATCACACACAAAACCACCACACACACACACACACACACACACACACACACACACAAACACACACACACACACAAACATATATATATATATGCAAAGATATAAATATGTATATGTATATAATATATATTATATATATATATATATATATATAAAGAATGAAAATTAAGAAAAGCTAGAGAAGAAAATGAAGATGAAAAGAAGAGAGAGAGAGAAAGAGAGAACAAGGGCGAAAGAGTAAGATAAACATAGATACAAACAGTATCTGAGAGAAGAGAAGAAAAAAAAAAAACGAAAAAAACATGAAGATGGGGGGGAGGGGGGGAGGGGACCACACAATTTGCTTTCGAATCTCAACATGAAAAGGCTATCGAGAGAGAGAGAGAGAGAAAAAAAAAACTCTTTTGAATATTTTTAAGCACACTTACACCCTATAAGGAATTTTTAAAAAATGTATCAAATGCATGAAAAGTGCAAGACATTTACAGAGATAAGAATTAGTTTCATTTCAACCGATTTTCAAAAGAAGCTTTGTTTAAATGTGATCAATCTTTCTAATTTCCCCTTAGTTTACCACGAAAATGAAACGCACAGTTAATTAGTCAGAATAAAAAAATATATCCAGTTGACATACGCCTCTGTCACACTCTCGTAAAATCGATCTTGTGTTGTTAAAAAAAAATTACAAAAAACTATTTATTGCGTATTCTACTGAGACTTGTTCTTTTTTACTATGAAACGATACATGTCTGTACCAGTACTAAGTAAATCTATTTCGACGCGATCACGACTGCGCTGAAAATGTTGTGTAAGTTTATGCAAATGCCCACCAATATATTAAGGACAACCCGAGGGCGACGCAATAATGATAATACTTTTTTATCAGCCCGGTAATTATCGTGGCCAGGCCTGTCCCCGTTCAGTATGGCTGATCGTAACCTTCTCCGAAATGTAAAAAAAAGTAATAATAATAATAATAATAAATAAAGAATAAAGTGGGATAGAGTTTTCTTTTGAGACAAGCGTTTGCTTCTTCCCCTCCTTCCTTCCCTCTCTCCTTCCCGTCTTTTATCTTCTCCGATTTCCCTATTTCTTCTCCTCCGTTATCACTTCCATATCTCCTTCTCTTTCTCTGTCGCTCTCTCGATCCCTAATCTCTCTCCATTCTTCCTTTCCTTATTCCTCTTTCTCAATTCCCTCATCATCTATCCCTGTTCCCCTAATTCTGATCGTCTTCCATCTCTCCTCCCCCTCCCATCTCCCCCTCCCCCTCCCTCCTCTTTCCACCTCCCCCTCCTCCTACCCCTTCGTCCCCCCCTCCCCTCTACCTTCCTCTATCCCCCTCCCTCCCACCTCCTCCCACTCCACCTCCCCCCATCCTCTCCCTCCCCTCTCCTCCCTCCTCCCACCCCCCTCTCCCCTCCTCGCACCTAGGCCTGAATTTCTTTCTCTCCTTCCTTTTAGGCTTCTTGAAGAAAAACCCCCGTGTCTTCGGCGCAGGAAACGGCCTCTCCTTTCTCTCTCTCCTTCCTTCCTAACAACCACCTACGATAACGACCATTTGGCACGCTAGTTAACAAGGTGATAAATGACGCGCGTAACCGGCACTTAGCGCCAGGTAATCATGGTCGTCGACGAGAGCGGCATTGGTAGACCGCGCAGCACTATAATGACTTACCGCTTAATGGTAATGACCGGACCACGCCATCCGATGTTTGTTTAAGTGCTCACCTCGGTAGTTAACACGCTGATCTCATTAAGATACTGCCGTTTATAGGGGGTCGCTGGGCTCGGCTGATTTGGCGATTCGAGCGACTCGGAGTGTTGCGTGTCAGAAATATTTACTGGCAGTGTGACACCCTCTTTAGTGCCTCACTTTTTTTGGGGTATATGTATAAGGGGTTGCTCGGGCTATATCCTTCACCTAACTCCGGCCAATGGGGTTAAACAAATTAAGATTAATGGGATGATATCCCTTAGCCAATATGACAGATCAATTAAACGTTATGCGCCGCGGTATTTTTTTTACAGTTGTTGAAAAGGACGCGAGAAATATACTGCGAGTGATTTCTCTTTTTTTTCTCTCTTTTTTCTTTCTCCCCTCCCCCCCCCACTCCCAAATAAATTTCCCCGATAGCTGTACTCCCGCAGTCTCTGAGCATGGAATACATACAAAAAAAAAAAAAAAAAAAAAAGATTGCGCGCGAAAAACGAAGCCCGCGCTCTCTCATCGCGTCCCGGCGCTTTGTTTGGATAATTTGATGAAAAGATATGCAAATACAGGCAGAACTTCATTATCTCCCAAGAATATGCAACCTCGTATGATAGTTGAGACAGAGCTCTTGAAGAGGGATTGAGCTCGGGCGCTGCATTGTGAAAGGGATCAGATTAGCTGGAACCGTTTTATGATTTTAAGACCAGACTAGTTACGACGGATGATTCAAGGCGGAAGGGAGGGGAAGGGGGAAGGGGAAGGGAGGGGGGAGTGGGAAGGCGGAAGGGAGGGGAAGGGGGAAGGGAGGGGTGAGTGGGAAGGGGGAAGGGAAGGGGGGAGGGGGGAGGGGGGAGAGGATAAGGGAGGCGACTATCCTCACGCTTGGATATACTCTGCTTGGCTGCCTCCGCGACTGATGGCTTTTCGGTAAAGGGAGGAGGAGGAGGAGGAGGGGGAAGGTGGAGGTGGAGGTGGAGGTGGAGGTGGAGGAGGAGGTGGAGGAGGAGGAGGAAAAGGAGGTGGTGGAGGTGGGGGTGGATGTGGAGAAGAAGGAGGAGGAGGAGGAGGTAGGGGAGGTGGAGGAAGAGGTGATAATAATGATGCTACTATTACTACTACTACTACTACTGTTAATG
>NC_051398.1:41078489-41080989 GCF_015228065.2 Penaeus monodon
GAGTGAATAAGGGGAGAGGAGCGGATGAGGGAGGAATGGATGGGAGAGGGAAATAGAAGGAGGGTGGGAGGGAAAGTGGGAAGAAGAGAGGAAGGGAAGAAAATGGAAAGAGAAAGAGAGTGAACGAATGCAAGAGAGGGGGTGTGGTATATATATTATATAGATATACATACATACTCATATACATATACATGTATATATATATATATATATATATACATATATATATATATATATATATATATATATATATATGTATGTATGTATGTATGTATGTAGAAAGAGAAAGAGAGAGAGAGAGAGAGGAGGAGACGAGAGAGAGAGGAGAGAGAGGGAGAGAGAGGATGGAGAGGGAGGAGAGAGAGGAGATGACGAGAGAGAGAGAGAGAGAGAGAGAGAGAGAGAGAGAGAGAGAGAGATGAAAAAAAAGGTGAAAGAAAAAAGCGCAGTGAAATATACAGAGAAAACGTTAAAACAACGCAATTGTCAACATCCATGTACCAATTCGACAGTTCAGTCAAAAAAATCTTACGAGAAATCACGGCAGTGCAAATTATCCAAGATTGCAAAATTAAACGCGCCCATTACTGTTATAAGAAAACTCAAGCCTTTGCATCATCTTTCATGGCTAATTATTCACATAAAGTCATTTTGACAACAATACCCCCTAATTACGGGTTTCTTAAGAAGGACATGGAGGAGGCGTTAAAATTCTAATCAGTTGTAATTGCACCGGAACATAGCAGAAAGCGAGGAAAATGTATGAGTAACAGTTTGTAGTCTGGTTACTATATATATAGTATATATCATATAATATATGATATATATAAATATATAGTATATATAATATAAGTACACACACAAAAAGTATATAGATGATATAAGTACATAATACAATAATATATATATATTATATATGAAAGCTATATAGTACGATAATGATATATATAATATAATACATATATATATAATAATATATATATACGAGAAAATATACACAATATCATACGATATAATGTCATGTATAATATATGTTAGATTAGAGAAATGGTATATAGAAACATATCTATGATACATAGATAATATATTATGTAATATGATAAATATATATAAGATACATATAAGTTATATAGATAATTATAGATATATATATAGATATATATATAAAAAACATAGACAAATAGATAATAGATATAATAGGATATGTTGGTTATATATGTGGTATATTACAACAATATATGATTTGGAGAATTATATATATATAATATAATATAATATATAAATTATATATTGGAGAGTAGGGGTGAGATGAGATGTGTGTGATGGAGGGGTGTGTGAGGGGAGAGAGTGAACGAAGATAGAGGCGAGCACGGGGGGAAGGAAGATCTAGACATCTAGCCATTAGGTAAGAGAATGATATAGGATGAAGAAGGATATAGATAGAGATGAGATGATGGATGGAGGATGAGAGAGAGAGAGAGAGAGAGAGACGAGAGAGAGAGAGAGAGAGAGAGAGAGAGAGAGAGAGAGAGAGAGAGGAGAGAGAGGAGAGAGAGGAGAGAGAGAGATCTGAACCATGAAAAAGAGAGCTATAAAACCCAAACGGAGACAAACAGTGCAGCACCACCCCCCTCCTCCCCCCAGCCCCCACCGCATCCGAATCCTCAGCCCCCATGCAACTGAAAAAAGGAATTGCTTTCTCTCTCTCTCCCTTTCCTCGCTGTCCCCCCACCACGTCCTAGGCCTGTGCGTGGGGGTGTGCGCCTCGGCAGTGACAAAGACCCATCTCCTTGAGCCAAATCACCGACTACGCAAAACAAATACGACTACCATTGGTCTTTTTTCCGTCCGCGCTTCGGTAATAACCACGTACAGGCCGAGTGTCGACACAACCCCGGGGTCTTTCGTTATTGATCGATTTTACAGTCGTAGCCTCGGTAATTAAAATGGCGAGAATGGAGTAAGGCCATAATTAAAAAGTAATCTAATTAGCACAATAGAAAACCCCGACAACTTGTTCAAATAAAGGTAATTGCTACACTCGAGCGGATAATTGCTAGTTAGCCGAGCGGGAGTATAGACCTGCGCTCTCTCTGGGGTCTGCATGTCCCCCCTCCCCCCCTCCCCCCTCCACCCTCTCCTCCCTCTTATCCAGCCCCCACTACCCCCCTTCACCTCCCCCCCCATCTCTCCCCACCATACACCATCCCATTAACCCCTACCATCCCCCCCCAACACACTCCCTCCCTCCCTAAATTTTCCCTAGCGTAAGGGCCTTCTTTGGGGGAAAATCACCCATAAAGAGAGAGAGAGAGAGCGAAAAAAAAAAATCATTAGGAGAATAAAAATGCTCACTTTCTCTTCCTCGCTTTCCTGACGAGGAGCAAAACGAACTGCGCTAGTCTGTCATTATAGCGAAGCGGTCTGGTAGCGATTGAGATGAATGAGGTCTAAGGCAAGAACCTATAGTGAGTTAAAAACGATAAAAACCGTTACATTA
>NC_051398.1:41100989-41103489 GCF_015228065.2 Penaeus monodon
GGAAAAAGAGAGAGAAGGAAGGGAAGAAGAAGGAGAAGGAGATAAAGCTAGGGGATGGAAGGACAGAAGGAGGGCAATGAAAGAGAGGAGAGGAACAGGGATGAAGGAAGGGAGGGGGAGGGGGTAAAAGGGGGAAGGATATAAAGGAGGTGACAGGGGAGAAGAGAGAGGAGGGGTGGGGAACAGAGGACGGAGTACAAGAAGAGAGGAAAGAGAGAGAGAGAGAGAGAGAGAGAGAGAGAGAGAGAGAGAGAGAGAGAGAAGAGAGGATGGAGAAGAGAGGAGAAAGACAGATAGATAGATAGATAGATAGAGATAGATAGATAGATAGATAGAGAGAGAGAGAGAGGGGAGGGGATGGGGGAAAGGGGGGGGTGGCACAGGCGAGAAAGAGAAAGAGAGAGGAGGGGTGGGAGAAGAGAGGAGAAAGAGAGATAGATAGATAGATAGAGAGAGATAGAGATAGAGGAGGGGATGGGGGAAAGAAGAGA
Source organism: Penaeus monodon (assembly GCF_015228065.2). Classification (NCBI taxonomy): domain Eukaryota; kingdom Metazoa; phylum Arthropoda; class Malacostraca; order Decapoda; family Penaeidae; genus Penaeus; species Penaeus monodon. Next base: position 41,101,481 of record NC_051398.1, read on the forward strand.
AAGAGAGAGAGAGAGAGAGAGAGAGAGAGAGAGAGAGAGAGAGAGAGAGAGAGAGAGGATGGGGGAAAGAGGGGGCTGGCAAGTAAAATGTCAACAGCATCTGTCATACAGGAAAAAGTCAAGAGAAGGGGGGGAGGGGCATAGACTAAGGGGGAGGGGGAGGGGTTCCAGGGGAGGGGGGCGTAGGGAGTGAACGTTATCAGGAAATTGTCACCCCCCCCCCCCGTGTCCTGCCATGAGGGTGGGAGGGTGGGGTGGGGGTAAGGGAGGGGTGGGGTGGGGGTGAGGAGTGGATAAATGTTAAAATGTATCCACCGGGAAGTGTCCCCACCTGTAAGTTTTGTGTTATTGTCACTGGAACTCTGCAAAGTACTGAACATGACACATGAGGTCGTTTTATTGCATTCCAGATTTTTTTTTTTTAGGGAGAATTTACTTCTTTTTTTTGAAAATTTAGTGCCGATATAGATTTTGAAAATTAAAACGTTATAAATGTTAACTGAAAACTGATGTAATGATAATAATAGAAATAATGATAATCCTAATAACGATATAATGGTAATAATAATGATAATAATAATAATGATAATAATGATAATGATAATGGTACTAAGGATAGTATTGATAGTAATATTGATCAAAATCGTGATAATGATAATGATAATGATAATAATGATAACGGTAATGACGATCACAACGATATGATATTGGTAATGATAGTGTTAATAATAACGATGATGATAATCTTACTGGTAATGATGATGATGATAATAAAAATGTTACTGATGCTGATAATGATAATGGTCATGATGATAACAAATGTGATAGTCAGATATATGAATGAATGAATAGACAAAAAGTATTTGAAATAACAAATAACAACAAAGCCACTTCCCCTTGCCTGTGCCACCCCCCCCCCTCTGTCTGACCTTGCACGAGATTGTTGCAATGACCGTCGGCCCCTTGACATGACGCGGTGTGCAACAGGATGCAACTTAGGCGTGGAGGGGGAAGGGGAAAGGGGAGGGGGGGGAAGGTGGAAGGGGCAAAGGGGGTAGGGGGAAGGGGGTGGGGGGAAGGTGGAGGGAGGAAAGAAGGGAGGAAGAAATGAGGGAGGAAGGAAGGGAGAAAAATAGGATGGGGAAAAGAAGGAAGAGAGAGAAGGGATAAGGGGGGAAACTGAAGCAAAAAAGGATAGGATAAAAGAAGGGGAAGGAAGGGAGAGATGGAGAAGATTAAGGGAGAACGAGGGAGAGGGAGAAGGGCGATTTAGGGGAAAATAGGAAGGGAAATCTCAGAGCGAAGGGGAAGTGGAGAAACGGTGGAGGTGAAACAAGGAGAAATGAAAAAGGGGTTAACGAAGAAAGGGATGAAGGATAGGGGAAGAATAAAAGGGATGGGGCAATAAGAAGCCAATCCACACGCCTATCCTCTTTTACCTTTTTCTTACTCGAAATTTCCGCCTTTCCTTACCCAAAATTTCCGCCTTTCCTTACCCAAAGATTTCACCTTTTCCTTACCCAAAGTTTCACCTTCCTTACCCAAAAATTTCCGCCTTTCCTTATTAAAAAATTCATCCCTTTTTTACCCAAAATTTCACCTTTTCCTTATCCAAAATTTCATACTCTTTTTACCCAAAATTTCACCTTTTACTTACCCAAAATTTACCTTTTCCTTACCCAAAAATTACCTTTTCCTTACCCAAAAGTTCACCCTTTCCTTACCCATAATTCTCTACCTAGATATCCACATCTCTGCCTTGCCCCTTCTTCTTCTTCTAACGGTAGGTTCATGTCTGAGCCGCCGTGGTCACAGCATGATACTTAATTGTAGTTTTCATGTTGTGATGCTCTTGGAGTGAGTACGTGGTAGGGTCTCCAGTTCCTACTTACATGTAAATAAGTAAGTATGTAAGTATATATGTATGTATGTATGTATGTATGTATGTATGTATGTATGTATGTATATTTGTATGTTTGTATGCATGTTTGTATGTATGTATGTATATA
>NC_051398.1:41118489-41125989 GCF_015228065.2 Penaeus monodon
GGAAGGGGGGGCAGGAGGAGGTGAAGGAGGAGGAGGAGGAGAAGGAGATGGAGGAGGAGGAGGAAGAGGAGGAGGAGGAGGAGGAGGAGGAGGAGGAGGAGGAGGAGGAGGAGGAGGAGGAGGGGAGGAGAAGTAGGAAGAAGATGAGACGGAGGTGGGGAAGAAGAAAGAGGAGAAGGAGGAAGACAGGGGAAGAGTAGAAGGAGAAGGAGAAGGAAGAGGAAGAGGAGGAGGACAAAGGAGAAGTAGGAAGAGGAGCAAGAGAAAGAGGAAAAGGAGGAGGAGGGATAATAAAATAGGAGGAAGGGGGGGGGATGGTACCTAAGAAAGATAGAGTGGGGATAGGAGGATGGGGGGAGGGGGGAGAGGGGAGGGGAAGAGAGGGAGGGGGGTAACGATCTCACAATGATTTATTATTATTATTTTTTTTATATAGACTGTTATCTCGTGTCTACTTTTTGTACATTGACACCTGGGTCTTGTGTGTAATAGATTGTGGACAAAAATAAATAAAATAAGAAAAATATAAAGAAAAACAATGAATAAAAAAAACAAAGAGAATAAACTGGAATGAAGAAAGAAGAGAGACAAAGAGAAAGACAGAGAGGAGAGAGGGAGAAGAGAAAGGGAGAGAGAGAAGAGAGAGGAGGAGGAGAGAGGAAAGGAGAGGAGAGAGGGAGAGAGAGAGAGAGAGAGAGAGGAGAGAGAGAGAGAGGAGAGAGAGAGAGAGAGGAGAGAGAGAGAGAGAGAGAGAGAGAGAGAGAGAGAGAGAGAGAGAGGGAGAGAGGGGAGGGGGAAAAGAGGAGGGGGAGGGGGAGAGAGAGAGAGAGAGAGAGAGGAGAGAGAGAGAGAGAGAGAGAGAGAGAGAGAGAGAGAGAGAGAGGGGGAGGGGAGAGAGAGAGAGAGAGAGAGAGAGAGAGAGAGAGAGAGAGAGAGAGAGAGAGAGAGAGAGAGAGAGAGGCAAACACCAATAGTAATGATAACGATGATTATTATAATGATGCTCATGCTGATGATTGCATGACCATAAAGCGTTTATAATAACAACAATAATCATAATACAATTGATAAGAATGAGAATAATAATAATATAAAAAATAAATGATAATGATAATAATAATAATAATAATAATAATAATAATAATAATAATGATAATAATAATAATAATAATAATAATAATAATAATAATAATAATAATAATAATAATAATAATAATAATAATAAATATAATAATAAACCGACGAAAGAAAGATTAAAAACAAAAAACAAAACAAGCAAAAAAAGAGAAAGAAAGGAACAAACATAACATAACCAAACAAATAAATAAATACACAAACAAACAAAACAAACAACTAAAAACACCGTATAGAACACAAATAATACGAACTAATGTGACACTTTATCGTCTCATTTCTGGAGCCAAACCTGCGCAACGATGGAGTAACACCGTTTTTGTAAGCTTGTTGTGACGTCATGACCTGCGTTTTTATAAGCTCGGCCTCCGGTATGACCTCATCAGCTGGGACGTGTGCACAAACAGGTATGGCATCCTCAGAAGGGGTGGGGGGGGGGTCAGAGGGGGGTGGGGGTGGGAGGGGGAAGGGAGGGGAGGGGTGGGGAGGGGTGGGGATGGGAGGTGGGGGTGGGGAAGGGTATGAGGGAAAGGGGAGGGGGGAGGGTTGGAAGGGGTAGGGTGGTGATGAATAGATAGTGATAGAGAGAGAAAGTAAGAGAGAGAGACAAACAGGAGGAAGAGAGGGAGAGAGAGAGAGAGAGAGAGAGAGAGAGAGAGAGAGAGAGAGAGAGAGAGAGAGAGAGAGAGAGAGAGAGAGAGAGAGAGAGAGAGAGGAGAGAGAGAGAGAGAGAGAGAGAGAGAGAAATAGAGAAAGAGAGAGAAAGATAGAGACAGAGAGAGAAAAAAAATAGATTTAGGAGAAAATTAGATTTAGAAAGAGAACTACAGAGAGAAAGAGAATGCGACATAAAGAGAGATCGCCTAGAAAGAGAAAAAATACCGTATTCTCACCGCGTTGGCCAAAATCTCTCCTCACAGCAGCAGAAACAGCAGCTCGAGAGGGTGATGTACACGAACGCTCAAATCGCCCATCAGGAACGTGTAATAAAAATGTTTAAAAGTTGTCCCATGCCCTCCCCCCCCTCCTTCCCCCTTCCTCCCCCCTCCTCCTCCTTCCATCCCTCATTCCTTCTCCCTTCCCTATTCCCCTCCTCTCCCCTCCTCTCCCCTCCCTCCCAGTTCCTTCTCCCTCTCCTTCACTCTCTTCCACTTTCCTCCTTTCTCTCTCACTCCCTTATCATCCTTCTCTTCCACTATCTTCTACTCCCCCCCTCTCCAATCTCCCCCCCCGGCCTCCCCACTACTTCCCACTTTCCTCCCTCAACTTTTTTCTCTCTTTTTCCTCAGAAATGGAGAAAGAGGAGGAGGAGGAGGAGGATAAAGAAGAGGAGGAGGAGGAAGAGGAGGAGGAGGGGAGAGAAGAGGAGGAGGAGGAGGAAGAGAAGGAGGAGGAGGGGGAAGAGGAGGAGGAGGAGGAGGAGGAGGAGGAGGAGAAAAAGGAGGAGGAGGAGGAGGGAGGAGGGAGGAGGGAGGAGGAGGAGGAGAAAGAAAAGGAGGAGGGGGAAGAGGAGGAGAGGGAGGAGAAGGAGGAGGAGGAGGAGAAGGAGTAGGAGGAAGAAGAGAAAATGAATAATAAAAAAGAGGAGGAGGGGGAAGAGGAGGAGGAGGAGGAGGAAAAAGAGAAAACGAATAATAAAAAAGAGGAGGAGGTGGAGAAAATGTGGAGTGAAAAAGACAAAGGCAAGAAGATTAAGAATAAAAAGGAGGAGGAGAAAATGGAAAAGGAAAATAAAAAGGAGGAGGAGGAAATGGAAAATAAAAAGGAGGAAGACGAAATGGAGAATAAAAAGGAGGAAGAGAAAATACAGAAAGGAAAGGAAGGAGAGAAAATGGAGATGGAAAAGGAAGAGAAAATAGGAGAAGAGAAAATGAAGATGAGAAAATAGGAGAAGAGAAAATGAAGATGAGAAAACAGGAGAAGAAAAAGGAAGAGGAGATAGTGACATATTTCCCACCAAGGAAAGAAGGAAGTAGAGAAAATGTGAAAAAAAAGAAAAATAGTAAGAGGAGGAGGAAGAGAGATAGGAAGATGAGTAGAAGGATAAAGAAAAGGAGAAGAAGAAGGGAGGAAGAGGAAAAGATAAGAGGCAAAAGAAAAAGACAAGGAGAAGGGAAGAAGAAAAGATTAGAGGAAAAAAAAATAGGAGAAGAAAGAGATAAACAAAAGAGTGAAGCAAAACAGAAGAGAGAAATAGAAGATAAGAATTTCCTCTTTCTCTTTCTTTCTTTCTTTCTTTCTTTCATTCTTTATGTCTTTCTTTCATTCTTTCATTCTTTATTTCTTTCTTTCATTCTTTCATTCTTTATTTCTATCTTTCTATCTTTCTTTCTTTCTTTCTTTCTTTCTATCATTCTTTCTTTCATTCTTTCATTCTTTCTTTCTTTCTCTCTTTCTCTCTTTCTATCTTTCTTTCATTCTTTCATTCTTTCTTTCTCTCTTTCTTTTTAGTGAATGCCATAGCTTTCATCGGTTATCCCTACGTCCGGTGCCACACGCATCTCTCTCCCGAACGGACGGAAAATGTAAACCGGAGGAGGAACGCGAGGCCGAGGGTGAGGGCGCGTCGCCGGCAGATAACCGGGAGATAAAGCCTCGTTTTCTCACATTTGGTCACCGTTATCTTGTCGATCGGCGGTGCTCGGTTCCGGGGATGACAGTGGCCGTCGCGGCGGGTGGGGGGGCTGGCGTAGGGGTGGGGGGAAAGGGGGAAGGGGGAAAGGGGGAAGGAGGGTTGGGTGGGAGAAGGAGGTGGGGTGGGATGGGGTGGGAGGGGGGTTGGGTGGGGGAGGGGGGAGGGGATGATGGGTGGGGTTGGGGTGCGGGGTGGGGGGGGATGTAGGTGGGGGTTTAGGTGGCGGGGTGGGTGGGGGATGGTGGGCGGTGGGCGGCAGGCGGAGGATGACAGTGTCCGTCTCGGTGGGCGGCGGGTGATGCTGGGGCCTAGATTATTTGCAGGGGGGGGAGGAGGAGGGGGGGAGGGTCTGGAGGAGGGGGGGGAGACGGAGAGGAGGAGGGGGGAGAGGGAGAGGAGGAGGGGGGGAGGGAGAGGAGGAGGGGGAGAGGGAGAGGAAGAGGGGAGGAGAGGGAGAGGAGGAGGGGAGGAAGAGGGAGAGGAGGAGGGGGAAGAGAGAGAGAGAGAGAGAGAGAGAGAGAGAGAGAGAGAGAGAGAGATTGAGAGAGAGAGAGAGGAGGAGGAGGACAAAGAAAAGAAAGGACGATGGAGAGGGGAACAGAAGAAAGGGAGAAAGGAAACGAGGGAAAAAGGGAGAATGGAGATGAAAGAAACACAGGGAGAGTGAAGTGAGAGGGAAAAGGAAGTGAAGAAAGGGTAGAGAGAGAGAGAGAGAGTGAAGGGCTAGGGTGAGGGAGAACAGAAAAGAAGAGAGGGAGAAAGAGAGACTTTAGGGAGAGGGAAAGGACGAACGAAGAGAGGAAGAGGGAGAGGGAAAAGAATGAGAAAGAGAAGGGTGGAAAAGGATGGAAGGAATAGAAGAAAAGAGAAAAATGTTACACTAAACACACACACAAACAAAAAACAACAAAGAAATACAAAGAAATGAACATCAACCAATAAAAAAACAAACATAAACATACACACAAACAAACAAACAAGAACAACATTATACAAACAAACAAACAAAAAAAAACACCAACAAGAACAAAAAAAAAAAAAAAAAAAAAAAAAAAACACCAAACGCACACACAGACATAAACACACACGCACACAGACGTACACAGGCTCCCAAAGACCTGTCTGTGCGCGTCACACTTTATTTATATCTCTATTCCTCCCGGTGTGTCGTCTGCCGCTGAGCCGACTACGCTGGGACTCCTCTGGGCGCTGGGGGTCTGTTTGTGGCTGTTTGTGGCTGTTTGCTGCTGTTTGTGGCTGTTTGGTGGCTGTTTGCTGCTGTTTGTGGCTGTTTGGTGTCTGTTTGTGGCTGTTTGGTGTCTGTTTGGTGTCTGTTTGGTGTCTGTTTGTGGCTGTTTGGTGTCTGTTTGTGGCTGTTTGGTGTAATTTTTTCGCTGTTTGGTCTCTGTTTGCTGCTGTTTGTGGCTGTTTTGCGTTTGTTTGTTGCTGTTTGTGACCGTCGTGTCTCTAGGTGTTGCTGCTTGTGGATATTTGTGTCTGTTTTGTGTCTGCTTGTTGCTGTTTGTGGCTGTCGTGTGTCTGGGTGTTGCTGTTTTGTGGATGTTTGTGACTCGCACGTCTGATTGTTTCTGTTTGTGGCTGTTTATGGCTGTCATTTGTCTAGTTGTTGCTGTTTGTGGGTGTCCTGTGTCTGTCTGGTTCCTGTTTGCTTCTGTCTATTTTTGTCAGTGTGGCTTTCTGTCTGTTTGGTTGGCTGTTAGTCTGTTTGTCAGTCAGTCAGTTAATCTGTCTGTCTCTGTCTCTGTCTCTGTCTGTCTGTCTCTCTCTCTCTCTTTCTCTGTCTCTCCCTCTCTCTCTCTCTCTCTACCTCTCTCTCTCTCTCTCTCTCTCTCTCTCTACTCTCTCTCTCTCTCTCTCTCTCTCTCCCTCCCTCCCTAAAAGAGAGAGAGAGAGAGAGAGAGAGAGAGAGAGAGAGAGAGAGAGAGAAAAGACAAGAGACAAGTATCTCCTCGACATACCGGGGGGGGGGGGGGTGAGGGAGAGGGAGATTAATATGGAGAAGGTGAGGGAGGGGGATTAAAGGTTGGTGGGGTGGGGGCGGGGGTAAGGGAGGGAGAAGGGGGGGTGACGGGGGATGAGGGAGGGTGACGGGGGGTGACGTGGGATGAGGGAGGGTGAAGGGTGGGGGATGACGGGGGGTGAGGGAGGGTGAAGGGTGGGGGGTGACGGGGGGTGAGGGAGGGTGGCCAACTTCTTATCTGTCATCAGGTCGAGGTTCCGCGGTGGCCTACTCTGAAGAAGACCGCGGGGAATACTTGTGGGAGGGAGATGGGGAAGATGGGGAGGAGGGGAGGAGGGAGAGAGGAAGGGAGGAGGGGAGATGGGGGAGGAGGGAAGGGGTGGAGGGAGAGAGGAGGGGGAGAGGAAAGGGGAGGAGGGGAGGAGGGGAAGGGGTGGAGGGAGAGCGGAGGAAAGGGAAATAAGGGAAAATGGAGAGAGGGAAGGAGGGGAGGAGGAGGGGAAGAAGTGAAAGATAGGAAAGAGGGAGAGAGGAGAAAGGAAGAGGAAAGGAGAGGAGGGAATAGGGGTGTAGTGAGGAGAAGAGGAGGAAGAGAAGAGACGATGAAAGTGAGGGAAGAGAGAGGGGAGAGGGAGAGGGAGAGTAGTGAGGGAGAACTGAGAGAGGGAGGGGAGGAGGGAAGGGGTAGGCAGAGGGAAAAGAGGGGAAATACTGATAAGAGAAGAAAACAGCGAGAAAGATAGAGAAAATAGAGCGGTTCAAAATAGATAAAGTGATTGTCAAGTATCTGAAAGCTGGTTTGGTTGACAGGTAGCTACCAGTCGGTTGTTATGCGGCTGCCAAACTGTTGCCAGGTGGTTGCCATGTAGCCGTTCGAGGTTTTCATATGGCAACCATGTAGTCCTCATGAAGCTATCATGTTTTAAGTTATTTCTCCTGTGGTTTCCAGGCAACTAACATGTGATTGTAACAAGTGGTGTCAAGTGGATTTTAGTTGTTCAGTTGTATTTTATTTCTTTCAGGCAATTGTTACATGGTGATTAAGCGGTTATGATCAGGTGGTTACAGGTGGTTGGCTAGAGGTTTTCACAAGTGATTTTCAGGTGGTTATGCGCTGGGTGTTATGTGATTATTTTGTGGTTGATATGTTGTTGCCATGTAGTTAGATGGATGATACGTGACTGTCATGTGGTTGCCAGGTGGTTATGTGACTTTCATGTTGTTACTAAGTGGCAGTTGTGATGGTGTTGACATGTGGTTGCCAGGAGAGAGAGAGAGAGAGAGAGAGAGAGAGAGAGAGAGAGAGAGAGAGAGAGAGAGAGAGAGAGAGAGAGAGAGAGAGTAGAGAGAGAGAGAGAGAGAGAGAGAGAGAGGTGTTACTAAGTGGATATCTTGATGTTACCATGTGGTTGCCATGTTAAGTTGTTGTTAGGTGGTTGCCAGTGGTGGTTATAGTTGCCAAAGTTTGTAATACAGTTGCCAAGGGTTTGTCATATAGTTGCCAAGTGGTTGCCATGTCGCTGTCACATGATCTAATGCTGTAATTTTTATAGACATGTAAGTCCCATTCTCTATCCAACTACTCCATCTCACCTATCCGCTATCCACCAACCCATCCGCTATCCACCAACCCATCCACTATCCACCAACCCATCCGCTATCCACCAACCCATCCGCTATCCACCAACCCATCCGCTATCCACCAACCTATCCGCTATCCACCAACCCATCCGCTATCCACCAACCCATC
>NC_051398.1:41159624-41162124 GCF_015228065.2 Penaeus monodon
ACCACACACACCCCTTTTATATTATATATTATATATTTTATATATTTTATTATAATTTATAATAATTTATATATTACAAAATACATATCTATTATCTTGTGTGGTTTTTTTGTGGTGTGTTTTTGGTGTGTGGTGTGTGTGTGTGTGTGTGGTGAGTATTGCCCCCATTCCTTTCTCCCCCTCCTTCTTCTCTCTATTCTCTCCCCTCTTTCCTCCTCCTCTCTTCTTCCTCTCTCCTCCTCTCTCCTCCCCCCCTCTCCTCTCCCTCTTCTCTCTCTTCTCTCTCTCTTCTCTCTCTCCCCTTTTTTTCTCATCTCTTCTTTTCTGGAAGGCAACAAAGGAAGAACGAGATAAAGAAGAAGAGAGAAAGCATAAAGACATAACCAGCCACATAAAGTCACCATTATTAACCTTTGCCTTTTTCCAAATTCTTCTTCCCCTACCCCTGTTTGGGACCCCCCCCCCTCCCCCTTCTCCTCTCTTGTATTCCCCTCCCTCCTCTCCTCTCCTCTCCTCTCCTCCGTCCTTCCTTCTTACTTCTTTCTCTCTTCCCTCTCTTCGTCTTCTCTCAATTCCCCTTTCACACTTTCAGTTTTTTTTCCATCTATTTCCTTTCTTCCTTTTTCCCCATCTATTGCCTTCCCTTCCCTTCCCCCCAAATCCTCCCTCTACCCCCTCTCTCCGCCTCCCCCCCCCCCCCCCCCCCCTCACTCCGGATCATCTCAATCTTCCTCCCTCCAACCCTCCCCCTTCTGCCACCCCCTCCCCCCCTCTCACCTCTCCCCATCCTACTTAAACCCCCTCCCCCCCCCCTTCTCTCTAACCCCCCCAAAAAACCAAACAAAAAAAACCTTCCCAATTTATTTTTTTATTATTATTTATTTTTTATTTTTATCATTTTTTTATCTTGTTTTATTATCATTATTATCATTTTTTTAAAATTTTATTATTTATTATTATTATTTATCGTCGTATGGTTATTATCTTTCATATTGTTCTCTTGCTGATGTTACATAAAATGTAACTGTTATTCTACGGACATGGCAAAAGTAATGGAGCCTTTGTCACCATCGTTAATCTTATTATCAATTTCGTCTGTATTTTCTTTGTCTCTCTATCAGTATTGTTATTTCTGTTATTATCATTATAGTAGTTTATTATTATTAGTTGTTATCATTATCATTTGTAGTAGATAGTACTATTTATTATTTATTATTATTCATTCTTATTTCTTTTATTCTTATTCTTTTTTTATTCTCCTTCTTCTTATTAATATTATCATTATCATTATTACTATTTTTATTATTATTATTATTATTGTTATTATTATTATTATTATTATTATTATTATTATTATTATCATTATTATTATTATTATTATCAATTGTTATCATCGTTATTATTTTTAGTAGTAGTAGTAGTAGTAGTAGTAGTAATATCCTTATTATTATTATTATCATTATTATTACTATTATTATTATTGTAATAATAATAATAATAATAATTATTATTTTTATCATTATTATTATTATTGTAATCATCATAATTTTTATTATTATTATAATTATTATAATCATTTTCATTATTATTATTATTACTATTATTATTATCATTATTATTATTATTATTATTATTATTATTATTATTATTCTTCTTATTATTATTGTTATTATTCTTATTCTTATTCTTCTTATTATTATTGTAATCATCATCATTTTTATTATTATTATAATTATTATAATCATTTTCATTATTATTATTATTATTATTATTATTATTATCATCATCATCATCATAGTCATCATCATCATCATCATCATCATCATCATCATTATTATTATTATCATCATTATCATTATCATCATCTTCACCATTAATATTATTATAATTATCATTATTGTTATCATTATTATTATTTTCATGATGATAATAATAATATAATAATAATAATTATTAATATTATCATTAACATTATTATTATCACAACAATAATGACAATAAGAATATCAAAGATAATGATAATGTTGATAATAATAGTTAATAACAGTTACAACAAAAATATTAAAAATCACCATAATAATAACCATTATAACAAAAATAATAATCATCATAACAATAATAATCATTAGAACAATAATAATAATGATTATCATAACAATAATAACAGAAAAAAAAAACAGATAACATTGATAATGATAATAAATATTAAAACCTAAAGATTCAGAAATTCAAAGGAGATACATCTTAATGCAAATAAATCTCAACAGGCTTCTTAAGATACAGCCTAAGCTCAGCCGAGGTCACTGTAGTACCTGACCGCTTTGACCCTTTTGCTTGACCTTGTCTCGTGGCCTGAGCTCACCTATTGTTGTGGGTTGACCTAAGAAACTGGGACATGTGAAAAAATATGTACTAGATTTTTTTTTTTAATTTTCTGTTTGTTTGTTTTATTGTTATCATTATTTTTTTTTGAGGGAGAAAGAGAGAGAGAAGGTGGGAA
>NC_051398.1:41164729-41167229 GCF_015228065.2 Penaeus monodon
AAAAAATCATTAGAAAAAACCAAAAGTACAAGAAAAAGAAAGAAAGAAAGAAAGAAAAAAAAGAATAATATGTGAATAAAAATCAAATCATAAAAGCAAAAAGTTGGAGAATAACACTGAAGGCACAAATAAAAAAGAAAAAAAAAATATATAGTTGAATTTCCTTTACGAACGAATGTCGATTCCTTTATTAATATCTCTAAGAAAAGAAACACGACAAAGTGAGTGATAATTTTTCGTCAATATGTCAGAGACTTTCGTTTATACTGACCCTGTGTGAAAATCGTGACCTCTTTATAATGGCGGAATACATTTTTCTTTTGATCTTGAAATTTAGTGATGGAGAAGTAGTTTGTGCGGTTTAAGGATGAGAGAAATATAAAGAAAGATTGATAAGTTAGTGAGGATGATAATGGGGGGGGGGGAGTTGGAAAAGGTGGTGGGAGGTTGATATAGAACATGATATGAAAAGGAATTCAAAAAGAAACAGACAGATTAGATAGATATGATAACAAGCTGGATATACCTACCCACACACAGAAAAAGAAGAAGAAGAAGAAATACACGAAAATAGATGAAGAAGAAATCAAGCCAACTTTAGAAAGAGTGATCAAACGCCGGCACTCTCGATAGGGTTAACAGCGAGGGTTACAAGATAGGGTGACAATGTAGTATGACTGAGCTAGTGTGGCCAGGTAAGGCGGCGGCCAGGTAGCGACCCACGGGGGGGAGGGGAGAAGGAGGGGGGAGACAGGACTCGGTGGGGGGTTCACGGCAAGGGTCGACCTCCCATCGCCTCGGAAATATCAATCAATAATCTGTTTCCTGTTGACATTTATAGAGGACCCTTTGCCTCCTATCCTCCTACCCCTTTCCCCTCCCTCCTCTCCCCCCCCTCTTTCTCCCCTCCCCCCACAACTTTAGACCCGCCCACCCGCCCGTCCCATCAGCCTTAATATGCGCCCACCGCCCGCGGAGTGGGTGGGTCACCTCGCATATATTTGTCTGTCTGATTGAGACGTGGCGGAACACATGAGAAAGTTTGTCACAGGCGTCTTGGGATCGACGTTTGGGTGGAGGCAAGATACAAACTCTTGATAATGATGATGGTAATGCCAATAGTTAGGATGGTAATGATTGTAGGCTGGGTGTTGTCCTGAAACAGGTAGGCCTATGCTATCTACGAGTATATAGGCACACCGGTAGCTCACTATCAACGTCTTGAGAATGATAACTTCTTTTAAAGAGAAAAAAAGTAACTTTGGGTTAGCGTGAAACATCATTCTTATCTATGGATTACATAAGAAACATTAGTTAGTATCCTAAGACATGTATATTCGTATAGAATAATAACTAGATGGAGATATATCTAGCTGATTAATTAGCTAACTAGTGAGCTATAAAGACGGATAGATAAATAGAAAGATAGATAAATATAAAGATAACGCGTACATAGATAGGCAAATAAAACAGACCAAATAGAAAATAATAATAACAATAGCAATAAGACGTAAATAGCAAAACAACAACAACAGCAACAAAAACTCGAAGAACAAAAAAAAAAGAGAGAGAGAAAAAAAAAAAAAAACACACGAGTACATGTACCTTATCAGGTCATCTACGGTCATTTATCAAGATCATCCTCGGCTTCAGTGAAATGGCACTGAGGGAGGTTTAGAATTTACAACTTAAAGAGGTATTTTGACTTATGCCTTTGATTTTCTTATCGCATTAATTGGATATTCGTGACTCGGTGAAAGAGAGAGAGAGAGAGAGAGAGAGAGAGAGAGAGAGAGAGAGAGAGAGAGAGAGAGAGAGAGAGAGAGAGAGAGAGAGAGAGAGAGAGAGAGAGAAAGAGAGAGAAGGAGATGAATATATACATAGATAGATAGATATAGACAGACAGACAGACAGACAGACAAATAGATAGATAAATAGATAGATAGATAGATAGATAGACAGACACACAGACAAACAGACAGACAGATAGATAGATAGACAGACAGATAGATAGATAGATAGATAGATAGAGAGAGAGAGAGCACATTTCTCATGACTGACACGTACCAGACACACATGACAAATCGTCATGTAGTCGTGAGCTGAACTTTGCATATATAAAGTGACAATGATTTTCCTTCACCCAAGAGATTTCATAAGCGTTGTGATTTTCTTATTTTATTGTTGTTGTTGTTATTGGTGTTGTTGTTGGTGTTGTTGTTGTCGTTGTTGATATTGTAGTAGTTGTTATTTTTGTTGTTTTTGTTGTTGCTTTATTGTTTTTTGTTTTGTTTTATTGTTTTTTGTTGTTGTTGTTTAATTGTTGTTGTTGTTGTCGTTGGTGTTGTTGGTATTATTGTTGTTTTGTTGTTGTTATTGTTGTTGTTGTTGCTGGTCGCGTTGCTTTTGATTATTGTTGTTATTGATGTTATTCATATCAAGAATGTTATTACTACAATCAATATTTTTTGTTGCTTTCAAAATTAACGGTATCATCATG
>NC_051398.1:41184729-41189729 GCF_015228065.2 Penaeus monodon
CTGTCTACTCTTCTCTCTCTCTCTCTCTCTCTCTCTCTCTCTCTTCTGCTTTCTCTCTCTCTCTCTCTCTCTCTTCTGCTTTCTTCTCTCTCTCTCTCTCTCTCTCTCTCTACTTCTCTCTCTCTCTCTCTCTCTCTCTCTCTCTCTCTCTCTCTCTCTCTCTCTTTCTTCTCTCTCTCTCTCTCTCTCAACTTTCTTCTCTCTCTCTCTTCTGTTTTTTCTTCTCTTTTTGTTTATTCTTATTTTCGTCTGCTTTTCTCTTTTACTATCCCTTACATTTGTCTTTACTCCTTTCTATATCTCTTCCTGTCACCCTCTTCCTGTTTTCTCATTTATTATCCCCCCCCTCTCTCTCTATTTCTATCCTTTTCATACTTTAGTTCTCTCTTCGTTTTGCATTTTTCTGTCTCTCTCTCTCTCTTTATTCTTCTATCACTGTTTTTCCATAACAAATAATAATGACAATAATAATAAAAACAACAAAATGATAACAAATAAAGAAATATAAATCATATAAATAACAAAGAAAGTAATAAGAACAAAACAAATAACAAAAAAACAAACAAACTAAAGGAAGTAATAACAAACATACATTTTGAGACAAACAACAATAATAAAAGAAAAAAAATAACAACAATAACCGTTACTTATAACTGTTACTACTTATAATTTACCACTATTGCTGATGATTTTGTAAGTAATTAAGAACCTATGATATTATCAACAATTTTGCTGATGATAACAATGGTGATAAACGAGAATAATGATGGTATGATAGCAGTAACAATGGTAATGATAATAATAATGATTCTACTAATACCAATTATGATAATAATGATGAAGAAGATGGTAATGTAACGCTAATAATGATAATGCAGATAATGCTAATGAATATGTTGATAATGATGCTGATGATAAATGATAATAATGATAATAATGATAATAATGTGATGATGATGTTATGATTATAATAATAAGCTGCTGCTGCTGATGATGATGATGATGCTGATGATGCTGATGATAATAATGATAATAGTAATGATAACAATAATAATGATAATAATAATGATGATGATGAAGATGATGATGATAATAATGATAATAATAATGATAATAATAAAAATTATGATAATAATAATGATAATAATGATACTGATAATAATAATAATAATAATAATGATAATGATAATAATAATAATAATAAAACTAATAATGATAATAATAATGATAATAATGATAATAATAATAATAATAATAATAATAATAATAATGATAACAATAATAATAATGATAATAATGATAATAATAATAATAACAATATTATTATTATTATTATTATATATTATTATTATTATCATTATTATTATTATCATTATTAACAACAACAACAGCAATAATAATATTGATAATAATAAAAAAATAAAAAAAGAAATAATGAAAGTAATAATAATTATAATAATAATGATAACTATAATGAAACTAATAAGGATAACAATAACAGTAACAGTAATAATAATAATGATGATGACAATAATGGCGATTATGATGATAATAACAATAACAATAATGATGATGGTGATGATAATGACTAACAACAATGAATAGAATATTGATAGAAACTTTTGAACAAAAATAACTGTGTAACATTAGAATAACTATAATAAATATAATGAGAATAATCATAATAACAAATATATTGAAAGATAATGATGAAAGTCGGCGATAAGGAACATTTTGATGATAGTGAAAGTGTTCTTAAGGATAAAAAGTGATCGTGACATACCTGATAATGATAATAACAACGAAAATAGAAAACTCGAGGATGATGATTAAACTACATACTGATAATGACTGTATAATGGTGATATATATGATTATGATAATGATATGGTTATGATAATGATGAAATATTTTGTGAAAAAAGACCGGTATCAATCTATAGTAAGGATGATTATCATGATAACATGACTAATGAATTATATCTAGAAATATGATTAATATAGTCTTAATCATAATACAGTGATCAAAATAATGATGATAATCACACAATTATTATCATAATAATAATAATAATAATATTGATAACAATAATAATAGTAATAATGATTATTATTATTATTGTTATTATTATTATTATTATTATTATTATTATTATTATTATTATTATTATGATGATGATGATGATGATGATGATGATGATAAGAAAATCGACGAGAGTGACACGGGGAAGATATATTACAGCCCATATGTTAACAATCAATATAAACACCATCTATTGATTCGTCTTTCAGGTACACAGCAAAAAAAAATGGTGTTTGTATGCATCAAAACAAAGACATTTTTGTAACCTATATGATCAGGGGAGCATGACAGGTGCTCCCCCTCCCCCTCCCCCCCTCCCCGGCCTTCTCCCTTTCTCTCTTACCTATTTCACCTCTACCTAACCCCCCTCCCTCCCCTCCCCTATCCTTCCCTCAACCCCCCCACCTTTTCCTCATCACAATTAGTTCTGTGATGAAGCAATGTCAAAATAGCTTTATCATATCCGGTATTTTTTTTTTTTTTACCTAGTCTGTGTTGTTTAACGGGACGAAGTTCGCTTACATATATTTCTAAAGCTTGTTATCTCATTTGCATATATATTCAATCTTCTCACGTTGCACCGAGATATTCATTATTATGCGTATCGTTTATTTGTCAGTGTATATCAGTTTCCTTATCAGCATCATTATTGCAACTGTCAATTACAATATCGCATTCAAAGATTAACCTGCATCTCTTGATATGTAAAATTGTAGTTAGTTTCATTCATTGCCGAAACTAACAATATACAATTGTCATTTCTATATATTGTTATTATTATTGTTATTTTCATTGTTATTATTATTATTATTATTACTATTGTTATAATAATAATAACAACAACAACAATAATAATAATAATGATAATAATAATAATAATAATAATAATAATAATAATAAAATGAATAATAATTATTATTATTATCATTATCGTTATTATTATTATTATTATTATTATTATTATTATTATTATTATTATTATTGTTATTACTATTATCATTATCATCCTTATTATTATAATTATCATTATCATCATCATTATTATCATTACTATCACCATTATTATTATTATCATCATTGTCATTATCATTATTATGATTATTAGGATTATTATCATGATTATCACATCTATTGTTGCTATTATATAAATCAGTAATTGTGGCACGACATGAGATGCAAGTAAAATTAAATAGGTGTTTATAGAAAGAGAATAGCAAGAATACAAATACAAATAAAATATAATTATGTATATGTATATATATATATATATATATATATATATATATATATATATATATATATATATATATATATATAGATATATATATATATTATCCTCCATTACCGTCATTTCTATAGTCATAATTATCACTATTATTATAAGTAGGAGCATTAATGGTAATAATAAGGATGATATTAATGATAATGATAATAGTGGTAATGATTTGATCTGATAATGATGATTGTAGTAACAATAATAATAATAATAACAACAATGATAATAATGAAAATAATAATAATGATAATAATAACAATGGTAGTAGATAAATAATAATAATAACAACAATGATAATAATTAATAATTTTTATTATTATTATTATTATAAAAAATATCAATAATAATAATTATTATTGGAACAATAATAATGAAGCAATAATAATGGTCAAAAAATTATAATATCGATTAATATGTAATAAAATATGAATTCTTACTATATGTAAAATGTAAAATTACTATTACTATTACTGTTTACTATTTACTATCACTATTATCATTTAGTGTTTACTATTAACTATCTCTATAATACTATTTGTTTACCATTACTATTATACTTGCTATTACTACTAGTTTTGATTGCAACCTTAGATAATTGTCCTCAATATCAACCTTCAAATTATCATAATCTTATTATCATAATCAACTTTGCTATCGCTATTTATTTTGCTATTCATCATTCTACTATAATGGTAGAATCAGAATGATAATAAAGAAAAGGAAATGACTGAAAAATCAAATGAAAAAACAAATAAACGTAAGAACTAAATGAAAGGAAAATAATTAAGTAAATAAAAGGTTTGATATTAATTATTGGCTACCTTGATCGATAAATAAATTTCTTTCGTTATTAGGTAAATAGAATATATATTTTTTGGGTGAATGTTTTATTTTTCCTCCTATTTATGGCCATGTCTATTCTTATTATCTATCACTGACGATTCATTCACGTCGAAGTAATCTGCACATTTTCAAATTTATTTACAGAGACAAATGTAAAACAAAGGACAGCATTACATAGCGGGGATTTCAACGCACTGAAAGTAGCGATCCAGTAAGGTTGACGGTACATTAAAATTAACTCTCTCTCTCTCTCTCTCTCTCTCTCTCTCTCTCTTTCTCTTCTCTTCTCTTCTCTCTCTCTCTCTCTCCCTCCCTTTTCACTTTTTCGTTCTTTCTTCCTCTTCCTTAGTCTCTCTCTCTCTCGCTCTCTCTCTCTCTCTTCTCTTCTCTTCTCTTCTCTTCTCTTCTCTTCTCTTCTCTTCTCTTCTCTTCTCTTCTCTTCTCTTCTCTCTCTCTCGCTCATGAAATTAGTATACTAACTAGATATATGCACGAAAGATTATTCAAATATGTATGGATCTGCACCGTAGTCACATCGGACAAAGCTTTTTGCTTCATTAATATACATATGGTCAGTCATAAATATCTAGTATAGCGCCTTTGTGGAATTTAGTTATTTACAGACAAGAGAAAAACAAAAAACAACAACTGATGTATTATTTTAATGAAATTGTTAATGCAAAACAAAATATTTTTTAGGAATGATGATGAGAGGATAACATGAGAAACAAATACAAAAACAGTAATCATAACAGTAATGATAAAAATGAACATAACATTAATAACAATCGTTGCGTTA
>NC_051398.1:41217229-41219729 GCF_015228065.2 Penaeus monodon
TGATTGTTTATTTAATTCTCTCTCTCTCTCTCTCTCCCTCTCTCTCTCTCTGTCTGTGTGTCTGTCTCTCTCTCTGTCTTTGTCTCTCTCTCTCTCTCTCTCTCTCTCTCTCTCTCTCTCTCTCTCTCTCTCTCTCTCCCCTCTTCTCTCTCTCTCTCTTTCTCTCTCTTCTCTCTGTCTCTCTCTCGTCTCTCTCTCTGTCTCTCTGTCTCTTCTCTCTTCTCTCTCTCTCTTCTCTCTCTCTCCTCTCTCTCTCTCTCTCTCTCTCTTCTCTCTCTCTTTTCTCTCTCTCCCCTCTCTCTCTCTCTCTCTCTCTCTCTCTCTCTCTCTCCCTCTCCCTCTCTCTCTCTCTCTCTCTCTCTCTCTCTCTCTCTATCTCTCTTTCTTACGCTCGGTCTGGTTCTCTCTCTGTCTCTATTCTTGTTTGAATTCGTATGCGTGTGTGTGTACGTGCATATCTTATTACACTTATCGTTGTTGTTGTTATTGTTTGTCGTTGTTTTATCGTTGTTGTAGTCGTTAATGATGTTGCTGTAGTTATTAATCATGTTGTTGTTGTTGTTGTTGCTGTTATCATTAGTATCATCATCATCATCGTCATTTTCATCATCACTATTATGATTATGATTATCAGAACTATAATCATCAAAATAAACCATTTGATAATTATCATTATCGTGCTTATCATTACTGTTATCGTAAGCATTATTGAAAATTTCATATGCTTCATAAAAAGGTAAACAAAAAGGATAAGAAAAGTATTAAATATTGTGAAAAATGATATAAAATCATTATGTAAATCATTTTTTTCTGATTTCATTTGTTATGTTGGTATTTAGAAATAAATAGAAAAGTCTTCTAATTTTCACTACATTTTCAAGAAAATAATGTCAGTACTTGCGGCACTGGGAACAAAAAAAAAAAAAAAAAAAAAAAAACGTATTCAAATTATTTTTATTATACAATTTGTCCCTTTGTTCTATTTTTGAGCATTCTCCATTTTTATATTTTTTATTTTTTATTTACAGGATAGACGCTAAAAAAATACCTATAAATGCAATTCAAAATATGTTAATTTTGCTCTCCGTAAATGTGTGTATCTATTTTGTATCTTTTAGATATATATATCTGTTTCTTTTATATTTGTTTGTTTTCTTGTGTTTGTTTGTTTGTATATCTGTTTGTGTGTATGTGAGCGCTGTATCACGAGTTCTTGGGTGTTCATAAGAATATATTTTAATTTTATATTAATATATATTTTATATATAAAATATTTTATATTATATATATATAATATACGTATACATATACATATATAATATATATATATATATATATATATAAATATATATATTATATATATATATATATATATATATACACAGTGTTTTTTTATATTTTTTCATATGAACGTGGATGTATAAATGCGCGTATGCTTGTGTGTGTGTGTGTGTGTGTGTGTGTGTGTGTGTATGTGTGTGTGTGTGTGTGTGTGTGTGTGGGTTGGGGTGTGTGTGTGTGTGTGGTTTTTGGGGTTGTGTGGGGTGTGTGTGCGTTTTGTATTTGTGTGGCGTATTGTATATCTGTGTGTCTATGTATATGTGTATGCGTTGTGTATTTGTGTGCGTATTGTGTATGTGTGTGTGTGTGTGTTTGAATATGCGTTGTATATTTGTGTGCGTGTCTGCATATTTGTGTGCGTGTGTGCGTATTTGTGTGTGTGTGTGCGTATTTGTGTGTGTGTGTGTGTCTATCAGTGAGTATGCGTGTTTGTGTATTTACATGTATCTCTTTGTTTGAATGCGTATTTATGTATACCTATGTGCATTTTTATATATATGTATGCATGTGTGCTTGCGTTTATGTATGTATGTGTGTCCGTGACTGGTATTTATAATTCTGTGTATGTTTTCCTGATAATATATTTATAGATACACCACATGACTGATTATCCAACCACATGACACACCGACACCACACGCAAAAATCCACATATCCAAACATAGCCACATAGCCACATGCTGTTACCTGATGCCAAGGGGCGTAACCCTGTTGATCAGTACCCGGATATAGAGTTTTTTTTTTTTCTTTTTTCTTTGTCTTATTTTTGTTGTCTGTTATTTTTGTCTGTCTATCTTATTTTTCTTTCTCTCTCTCTCTTTTTTTGCGTTTTCTCTGTCTTCTATATTTGTTCGTATTTTGTTTTTCTGTGTTTTATTCATCTCCTTTTTTTTTCTTTGTCTTTTATTTTTGTGTCTTTTATTCTTCTGTGTTTTCTTTATCTCTCCTTTTTTGTCTTTTGTTTTATGCCTTTTTTCATCTATCTCTTTTTTTCTGTCTTTTAATTTTCTGTACTTTATTATCATTTATCTTTTATTTCTCTCTCTCTTTTATTTGTTCACTCTCTTCCTCTTCTCCTTCCCTCCTTCGTCTCGACTTCGTGTCAAATTCCACTTAAATATTATTAAACTTTCTTAGAAGGAGAGTTGCAACGGGGAGG
>NC_051398.1:41234729-41244729 GCF_015228065.2 Penaeus monodon
ATTATTATTGTTGTTGTTGTTATTGTTATTATTATTATTGTTGTTATCATTATTATTATTATTATTATTATTATTATTATTATTATTATTATTATTATTATTATTATTATTATTATTATTATTATTACTATTATCTTTATTTTTATTATCATTATTATGATGCTTCCTATTATCATTATCATGATTTTTATTATTATTGTTATTAGTAGTAGCAGTAGTAGTATTAGTAGTATTAATATCAGTATTGATTTTATTAGCATTAATACTAGCATTTTTCTTCTTCTTCTTCTTCTTATTATTATTATTATTATTATTACTATTATCATTATCGTTATTATCATTATAATATTTATTATTATTATTGTTATCATCATTGTTGTCATAATTGTCATTATTATCATCATTATTATGATGATGAATATTTTTATTAATATCTTTATTATTGTTATCATTACTCCTATTATTATCATTATTATCATTATTATAATAATTATTATTATCATTATCATCATCAATGTTATCATTATCATTTTTGTCATTGTCGTCGTTATTATATCATTATTGATATTATCTTTATTTTTATTGTTATTGATATTATGATTATTATTAGCATTATCATTAATAATATCATATTCATTATAATCATATTATCGTTATCACTATTATTGCTTTTGTTATTAGTATCAATATTAATATTATTATTATTATATCCCTTTGTTGTTGTTGTTCCTCTTCTTCTTCTTCTTCTTCTTCTTATAATTATTATTATTATTATTATTATTACTATTATTATTATTATTTTCATTACTATTATCGCTGTTGTTGGTATTATTCAATTATTCTGTTCAGTTATTACTACTGCTAGTATTACTATTATTGTTAACATTGTTATTGTTATATTTTTGTTATTATTATTAATACTATTAATATCACTATTAGTATTATAATCTTTATCGTCGTTATTATTATCATTATCATCATCATTATGTTTATTTTTGTAATTTTATTATTAGGATTTGTATAACCGTTATCATCTGTTCCATTATCATTATCATTAACAGTAATAATCATTACTATAATTATTATTATCACTATCGCTGCTGTTGTGTTTCGTTACACTTATCAGAATTGTTATCATTATCCTATCGTTATTATCATTGTTATTAACATCATCTTTATCAATGTTTATATGCTTCTTTTCCTTCATATCTTTATTCAAATCCTTGTTTACTTTGTTGATTTCCTTGTTTCTGTTGATCTCTTTGTTATATAAGATAATCAGTGTTATTTTCTGTATCCATATGATGAATATCTTTTCTTTTCTTTGTGATATAGTGTAATTTCTTTTCTTATTATCAATTTTTCATCATTAGTATAATCATCTTTATCAGTAACATTCGTGATGCTAACATTGTAAATAATATTTGTATTCCTATATCATTTTTCGTCTTTGTCTTGTTTTTATTGTCGTTGATATCATCATAATTATCATTATCATTATTGTTATCAGTATTATCACTATCTTTGTTATCACTATTATTATTATTATTATTATCATTATTATTTCTATCATTATTACTATTATTATCGTTAATATTATTGTTATTGTTATTATTATTATTATTATTATTATTATTATTATTATTATTATTATTATTATTATTATTATTACTATTATTATTTTCATTATTATTATCATTATTATTATTATTACTGTGATTATTATTATCTTAATTATGATCGTCCTTAACTTACCTATTATTACTGATTTTATTGTTATTCTTAGTATCATTGCTGCTTTTATTACTATTATCATTATTACTATCATAGTCATTATGGTGATAGTGATAAAAGTAATAGTAATGATAATAATTGTAATAATAATAATCATGATAACAACAACAACAACATTAACAACAACAATAATTGTAACAATAATTGTAATAAAAATAATGATAATATTAATAACAATTATTCATTATCATTATTGTCATTATTACCAGTAATATTATCATTATCATCATTATTACTTTATTGTTATTATAACCAGTATTATTATCATTATCATCATTATTATTCTATCATGGTATACCATTAGGGTAGCCAGTAATGTATATTTTGGTGCTACCATCATCATCATCACCATCATCATCATCATCATCATCATCATCATCATCATCATCATCATCATCATCATCATCATCATCATCATCATCATATATATTTGTATAGTTTTCACTCACATTATGTTAACTTTAATTTGAGAATAAGAAAAAATATTTTAGTATTTTAGTATTTAGTATTTTCCTTGTTCACTAATATAGAAATTGCTATTAACATCATCACCATCATCATCATCATCATCATCATCATCATCATCATCATCATCATCATCATCCTCATCCTTATCATCATCATCATCATCCTCATCCTTATCATCATCATCATCATCCTCATCCTTATCATCATCATCATCATCCTTATCATCATCCTCATCATCATCCTCATCATTATCATCATCATCATCATCATCATTATCATCATCATCATCATCATTATCATCATCATCATCATCATCATCATCATCATCATCATCATCATCACCATCATCATCATCATCATCATCACCATCATCACCATCACCATCATGGGGAGAAAGAATACAGCCTCTTGTCCACTGAATTTCTTTTTTATTTTTTTCATTTCCAACGATAAAGAAACGTCGGTTCATCCACTGTGTTGTATAACAAGACAAATATCGGTGCGTTATGTACAAATGATATACAGAATCAGACAAATAAAAAAAAGGAAAAAAAAGAAAAGCCAAAAGAGATGTAGACGGGCATCTCGGCGCCGACGCCACGGCTCCGTCCGTCGTCCCCCTCCCCCTCCCCCTCCCCGCCGCCGCCGCCGATGCCGCCGTCGACGCCGCCCGCGGGGGTGTGGGCGGCGGCCGGGGTCGCAACCGCCTTCGAGGAACAGGCCGCGCTTCTTGTGGCATCCATCCACGCCGCGGCAGATGGGCAAAAGGACACGGGTTCCTGGCCTCCTCCGGGCAGCTCTCGAGGCGCCCTCTGCGTCCGGCCTCTGTCTCGGCGGAACCTCGCTCGAGCCGCTGGGCGTCGGCTGCGCTGCGGCGCCGCCAGCGAGAGGCGCCAGAGGTGGGATGGTCACCTTCCGCGCCCACGCTTCCTGTCCGCCCATTCACCCACGCCCGCGGAGCCCACGGACAGCCCGGATTTGCTCCGCACGAGGAGGCGGCAGCAATCGGTTTTACGGGCGAGAGGGTGGGCGGCCGGCCGACGAATGGGCGGCCGGGGGAGGAGTGGGCGGCGGGGGCGCGGGCGGCGGGGTGTGGGCGGCGAACGCGGTCCGGCGGCGGTCCGGTGTGGGAGGGGGAGGGGGTGAGAGGGGGAGGGAGGTATGTACAGGGGCGCAAAACTTCCATATGTACAAGAGCGGCCGCCCCGGGCGTGCACACATACACACACACGTGTACACATGGCCGCCTCTAGCTAACACTGTGCCTGAACCTCTCAGACATTACACGCATATACACACACACACACACACACGTCCGTATAAATTATGGCATTAAGAACGTAGTATTACATACACACTTTTTTAATTATTCTCACCATTAATATTATTAATATTTTATTCATCATAACATTACATTTATGCGATTATCACATTTCAAAAGAGTTCCTGCTACCGAGGAGGGACCTAGCCTCACTGGTACGAAGTGACACGCGGCGCTGGCCGCCCGCGCCCTTCGCCGCTCGCGGGCGGCCCGACGGGCGTCCGGCCCGGGGGGGGGGGCTCCGCCGCGACCTGAGGGCGTCGGCGGGGCCTGGGACGTGGCGGGCGGCCGCTGTACCCGGCGCCCGCGGGGGACTGGGGGGACGCGCCCGGGCACCCACCCGGCAGTCGTCACGCCCGCGCCGAGGGAAATCCTGGGCAGTGGTGGGTGGAGGTGGGTGGCTTCCGCGGGCGGCGCTCCGTGGCGGCGGCGGCGGCTCCCTCGCCTCGCTCTTCGCCCTCGCCCTCTGCCGCTCGCATGGGCGCGCGGCCTCACAAACGTTTAAGTCCTGGGGCGCGCGTGTTACATGTGGGTGAGAGGCATGGGTGCGGGCGGCATCTGCTCGGGGGAAGTCGCGGCGTGGGCGTGGTAGTGTGCGTGGGACATGTAGGCGGCGGCGGCGGCGGCCTTCTGCTGCTCATGGCGCTCCTGGGACCCCGGCAGGTACATGGAGATCATCTGCGACAGGTCCTGCTGCCCTGGCTGGCCCGGCGCGTACTCCCGCTTCATCACACCCGCTGCGGGAAGGAACTGGCTTAGTGCGCTCCGGGCGTGAGAGCGGTTGCAGTCGGGGCGGGGGGTGAGGGTGGAAGCCAAGGGGGTCAAAGAGAGGAAGGGAAAGTGAGGGAAAGAGAGAGAGAGAGAGAGAGAGAGAGAGAGAGAGAGAGAGAGAGAGAGAGAGAGAGAGAGAGAGAGAGAGAGAGAGAGCGTGAGAGTGAGTGGGAGAAAGATGGGGATAGTGAATAAGAGGCATAGATATAGAGATACAGATGGAAAGGAGGAAGCAGAGACAAAGAAAGAGAAACTAGGGAAATGTGAATAGATCTAGAGAGGGATATATATAAGTAAATAACCTAATTTTGTACACACCATAATGACATGATAATATTGCACACCTTATTAGCTACATTGGTACAGGACATGAAAAGAACATGAGATAGAAGAAAAAAGAGAAAAAGAGAGAGAGGAATAAGAGAGAGAGAGAGAGAGAGAGAGAGAGAGAGAGAGAGAGAGAGAGAGAGAGAGAGAGAGAGAGAGAGAGAGAGAGAGAGAAAGAGAAAGAGAAAGAGAAAGAAAAAGACAGAGACCGACAGACAGAAACAAACAGAAACGGAAAAAAAGGAAAAGACAGCAAGAAAAGAAAAAAGAACAGCAAGAAAAGAAAAAAAGAGAAGAGAAGAAACAAAAAATCATAAAACAGAAAAACAAGAAGTAGAAGAAAAACGAAAAAAGGGAAAAAAGAAAAAAAGAAGACAGAGTGCACATCAGCCACAACCTATCCCAGAAGAGGCGTCCGTATAATTGTGTTTGTTGTCAAGAGACCAGTACCGTGTTGGGGCCATGTACGTACTTGGATAATCACCTGGAGTGGTGTGGCTGGCTGAGGGTGGCATGGAGGCTCCAGGGGACGACACTGGGAGGGTGGGCGTCTCAGACTTTATGGGCGTGGGGGAATGGGACGCAGAGGAGCCCACGGACCCGACCGAACCCACGGATGCCATGGAAGCCATCTGCAGAAGGGGGCGAAGGAGGGGGGTTAGTGAGTTCTGTTATTTATTTTGTGTCTGACTTTAATTAGTTAGTTTTTTGTTATTCATCTTGTTTCTTGTATCTAGATTATCGCAATTATTATTGTTTTTATTTTTTATTCACTTATTTCATTACGTTACACCATTATACACGAAGGGATACGAAAAAATACTAATTAAAAAAAGAAAAAAAAATCCCGAAACACAATCGACAAACAAAACAAACCAGAGACCAAAAAAAAAGAAAAAAAAAGAAGATCAAACTCCACCCCACAACCCCACAACACAAACACAAACAACCCAACAAATCACAAACAACCCAACAAACCCAACAAATCAAAACAAGAAAAAAAAAGAAGCAAATCCCCCCCAATATCTCTCCTTATCACACACGTACTTGACTCATGGAATAGGGCGACGGTGCAGAGGCGTACATAGCTGAACTGTACGACCCATTCATGTAGGAGGGGGTGCTGGTCGAGGTCGGAGAGTAGCCGCGGGTCATGTCATAGCCACCGTAGACCTGGCCTGTCATGTACGGGTAGCCCTGGCCTCCATACGCAGCGCTGTCGTAGCCGTAGCCTGTGAGAAACGAAGGAGAGGATGGTTAGTTCATGATAAAGGAGGGAAGGAGATGGAGGGAGGGAGGGAGGGTGAGAGGGAGGATGAGAGGGAAAGGGAGGATGAGAGGGAAGGAGGTGGGTGGGAGGGTGAGAGACAGAGAGAGAGAGAGAGAGAGAGAGAGAGAGAGAGAGAGAGAGAGAGAGAGAGAGAGAGAGAGAGAGAGAGAGAGAGAATATATAATTTCATAAATATTTTCGGGTTCATTTTCTAATAGTATAGTAATTGTAATCCAGTGACTAAAAACACTTAAAACTAATGCAAACAAAAAAGGAATAATAACAGTACATGCTAAGAAGAAAAAATAGTGCTCATAACAGAGACAGAACATAAAAGCACTTAAAGCACACATTTCCCATTCAAGCAAGCAAAGCAAAGCAAAGCAAAGTAAAGTAAAAGGGTGACAAGTGTTGAGATCCGCTGTACTCCCCACCCCCACCCTCCCCCCACCCTCCCCCCTCCCCACCCACCCCCTCCAACAAATCCACTTTACCCCCTCCTCCCCTCCCCCCATGCTCACCGATCCGCCACAGTTACCGAGTAATCAAGTGGTGCTAAATGTATCTCTCCCTCGACACACGCCATCGCAAACACGAACTCCGGCTTTTGATTGATGGCGAGAAAGTGATCTAGTAGATTGCGTGGGGGTTGGAGAGGGAGAGGGAGAGGGAGAGGGAGAGGGAGAGGGAGAGGGTGAGGGAGAGGGAGAGGGAGAGGGAGAGGGAGAGGGAGAGGGTGAGGGAGAGGGAGAGGGAGAGGATGAAGGAGAAGGTGAGGGTGAGAGTGATGGAGAGGGAGAGGGAGAGGGAGAGGGAGAGGATGAGGGTGAGGGTGATGGAGAGGGAGAGGGAGAGAGGAAAGGAGAGGAGTGTGTGAAGTATATTTAGAGTAAGAGCAAGGTAGATTATCTACCATTTCCACCAGAAGGGTGTGTCTACACTTCACGTGCTAATCGACGAGGCTAATGAATTTGTCAAGACTGCGATCGGAAGCTCGTGTTTCATAATCCAACGAAGCACGAAACACTTTGCTTCGCTTCTTCGATTCGGAAGCACTGAAGCTTGGCGAGTTTCGAACCCAGCTGGACGCGTGTAATCGGTCAGTAGCAGGGCATTTTATAGCCTTTAGAAAAAAAGGGGAAAAAAGTGTGTGTGTGTGTGTGTGTGTGTGTGTGTGTGTGTGTGTGTGTGTGTGTGTGTGTGTGTGTGTGTGTGTGTGTGTGAGAGAGAGAGAGAGAGAGAGAGAGAGAGAGAGAGAGAGAGAGAGAGAGAGAGAGAGAGAGAGAGAGAGAGAGAGAGAGTGTTTCATGTTTTTCCCTCTTTTTCTCAGATAATATATTTCTTCTACATTCCCCCCCCAAAAAAAAACATTGTATTGCCACCTCTGTGCAACAACCCATGAATCTAACCAGCCAATCGACTTAAAAATCCACATCTACCGGTAGATATTCCCGGAAGTAGTCTGAACTACCGCCTTCCTACCCCCCCCCCCCCATCCACCCCTCTCCAACTCAAATTTCGAAGGGAAATGGACCTCCATTAGCAGATAAAATATACTGCCCAATTAATCCCTCTGTTAATTGAACGCTATCACCCTCGTGTCTGTCTCAAGCATTTAATTAATGTTTACGTGTTTGATAGGATTAATCGATGTCTCACTAATGGGGATTACCTAACGGGGGGATTAGGGGTGCGGGGGTGGAGGGGGGGGGTTTACGCCCTCTCCATCCTAACTCCCTCCTCTGCCTCTACCTCTTCTACCCTCCTCTACTTCCCTTTCGCCACGGAACTCGTGATAAGAGAGAGAGAGAGAGAGAGAGAGAGAGAGAGAGAGAGAGAGAGAGAGAGAGAGAGAGAGAGAGAGAGAGAGAGAGTGAGAGAGAGAGAGAGAGAGAGAGAGAGAGGGAGGGAGAGAGAGAGAGGGAAAATTTGTCTACGATTACCTTATTTATAAAAAAAAATAAGATGAAATAAAGAATTTCTTAACTTATGATGATATAGGAAATGGAAATCACTATAGATATAAATACCATTATCACTATCACACATTTCCCATTCTTCCCCTTTCCTCTTCCTCCCCCACCCCCTTCTTCTCCTTCCCTTTCACCTCCCTCTCCCTTCCCTCCCCAAACGTATCCAGTGTCCCCCCCCCTCGCTCGCGCGCGCGCCTGCGTGTAGGAGAGGCCATGTGATTTGTGGCTTAGATAATTTGATATCATTTGGTTTGACACGCGAGGGTAGGGTTCCTGGGCAGGGGTGGGGGTGGGGGAGGGGAAAGGCAGAGTAGGGGGAGGGTGGGAAGGAAACGGAGAGGAGAGGGGGGGATGGGGGAGGAGGGAGAAGGGAGGGAAGGGGATAGGGGATAGAAATAGGGGAAGGGGAAGAGGTGGGAGAGGGGAGGGAAGAGGAAAGGGAGTAGAAGGGGAGAAGGAGAGGGGGGGGAAGAAGGTGGGAGAGGGGAGATGGGGGAGAAGGGGAGGAAGGCGAGGAGGAGAGGGGGGGGAAGAAGGTGGGAGAGGGGAGAGGGGGGGAAGGGGGAGGGGGAAGGGGCCACGGCACACCTGCGCTCTGACTTTGCAGTTTTGTGTCGTCATGAAGGGAAGAGAAGGGAGGGAAAGGGGAGAGAAGAGAAGAAAGGGAAGATGCGATAACGAAAAGAAGAATCAGGGGAAACAGGGAAACAGAAGAAGTGAAGGAGGGAGGAGATAAACCATAAACCCTAAAAGATAGAAAAATGGAAAGGAAGATACAGGAAAAAAGAATTAACAAAAACATATAGAATACAGATATACATTTCTACAAAGAAAAAATATATAAACAGACACAGAGAAAGAAGAAGAAGAAGAAGAAGAAGAAGAAGAAGAAGAAGAAGAAGAAGAAGAAGAAGAAGAAGAAGAAGAAGAAAAACGTGATATGAAAAAAAGCCCAAACACAAAATCAAACCGAAACGCAATATTGAAATTGGTTAAATTAGATACACACAGTACACCTCAAATTAAGGGTATACTAGCCACGTGTTCCAACCACGTTATGTGTAGCTCACGTATGTGTAGTTAATCTCAATTCACTTTGCTAGCGGCACTTGCAAGTTGAAATGTTGCGAGTGTTGCTGCTGGTGGTTGAGTTACGTCAAGAATAGCAATGGCAGTGATTAAATGATGCGGAAATTAGGCTTTGAGGATATAGGTAGATAGATGAATAGATGGATAAATAGATACATAAATAGGTAGATAAGTAGGTAGATAGATAAATAGAGAGACAGATAGACAGATACACACATAATGAGATGAATAGATGTAGAATGACAGATATAGAGATAGATGCATAAATAGATGTAGATAGATACATAGACAAATAGATGGGTAGATAAATAGAGACATGCACGCAACTTATTGAAGTGACCTGGTAAGCGAGACGTCAGCCGGGCCCAGGCGTTGAAATGAGCGTCGACCACTGACATCGAAATGACTATCATGGACCGAACGCCAGTTGCCCCTAATGACTTTGTCGGATAATTTATGAGTCGTCGTGATCAGCCTCGTAACAGCTCCCCTCCACCCCTCCACCTCCCCTTCACCCCCCTCCATCTCCTCCCTCTCTCTCCCCCCAAAAAGGACACAACCTCGATCTATTTTTAGCACCTATATCGAATTGACACACACACACACACACACACACACACACACACACACACACACACACACACACACACACACACACACACACACACACACACACACACACACATACACAGACGTCCGCGACCTGACAAATGTTCTGCGCATAAATTAGCTCTATTTGATATTTTCCATCATTTTTATATCGATGGAAATTCAAATTAGATTTTATAGGGCACTCTAGATGACGGTGTGTTTACTAATATGGACATAGGAACACGCGTGCATACACTTGCGCGTGTATGTGTAAACAAGGGGATAGAGAGAGAGAGAGAGAGAGAGAGAGAGAGAGAGAGAGAGAGAGAGAGAGAGAGAGAGAGAGAGAGAGAGAGAGAGAGAGAGAGAAAGAGATGGATAGACAGATAGATAGAG
>NC_051398.1:41249729-41259729 GCF_015228065.2 Penaeus monodon
TTCGAAATTAAATTATTTATTTATCTATTTATTTATTTCTTTATTTATTTTTATTATTACTATTATTATTATTATTATTATTATTATTATTATTATTATTATTATTATTATTGTTATTATTATTATTACTATTATTTTTTATCGATATTGTGATTCGCTTTCCAGTTTCCGTTTCATTTAATTTTCGTGGAAATTTTTATACATAAGTAAAGCTTTTTAAAATTATTATTTGAGGATTCAAAACTCTATATTTCTTGGTTCGCTTCGGCTTCATTATGTCTTCAATAGAAAGGAAAAATACGCAGTAAAAGTTGATAAAAGAAGAGAATTGAAAAAAAAAGATAAAAACGATAGAGAGAGAAAAAAAACCAAGTGTTAAAAGGTCAAAATTTCGATTTTTAACATCTATTTTCCTATTTTCTTTTCTACTTCATTCTCTCTTCGCCTTCTCCCTTTCTTTCTTTCTTTCTTTCTTTTTGGTTTTCTTTCGTTGCCAAGTTTCTAATTTCGAATAATAATAATAAAAAAAAAATCTTCAAAGACTAAACTTGCAAACTCATGACATTAGAAGGAACAAAGCGTTTTGTCACTAAATACAACGCTATAATGATGATGATGAAGCATATACTGTACTTCCCCTCCCCCCCCTCCCTCTCCCTTCCCCTCCCCCCTCCCCCTCCTTCCCCTCCCCCCCTCCCTTTCCCTATCCACCACACCCACCCACCTTCCTTCCTCTCTATCTGTCTATCTCTTTCTTTATTGCGTATTAACCTATTCCCTTACGTGACACTAACCCCTGCCTCCCCCCTCTCCCTCTCCCTCCCAGTCTTATTATCATATGCCTTTCTCTCTTTTACTTTCGGTTTCTAGATCTATCTATCTATTTATCTGTCTATCTATCTATCTATCTGTCTGTTAATCTCTCTCTCTCTCTCTCTCTCTCTCTCTCTCTCTCTCTCTCTCTCTCTCTCTCTCTCTCTCTCTCTCTCTCTCTCTCTCTCTCTTCACGCCCCTTGTGCTTCCTCTCCCAGCCCTCTTTACACACCTAAGTGTCCGTGGGCGTGGGTGGGCGTGGGTTGAAGGGAAGGGAAGGAGGAGGAGGAGAAAGAGGTAATTAACTCGGGCGACATGGGCGTAGGGGTGGAGGGTGTGGGGGGATGTGTGGGGTGGGGGGTAATTTTGGCCAATCTGAATCAAATGTTTCTCTCTCCGTTTCCTCTTCCTCTCTTTCTCTTTCTCTCTTGTTATCGGTCTTTCGTCATTTCGCTCCTTTTCGTTCTCTTTCTCTCTCTCTCTTTCGCTCGTTCTCGTTCTCTCTCTCTCTCTCTCTCTCTCGCTCTCTCTCTCCCTCTCTCCCTCCCTCCCTCCCTCCCTCCCTCCTTCTCTCCCTCCCTCCCTCTCTCCCTCCCTCTTATCAGCAACGCCATCACCACCTTATCATTTAATCTTCATCTCCACCATTCTCCCAACGTAATGAATTACACTGATCCATATCTTAAAAGACAAAGCGTCATTAACACAAACAGATACGATCTTGACAAGTACAAACAAACACACACCTCGCGCGCACAAACACAAACAAAGGAGCTAAGTTGGGACATTTTCTTTGCATCGTTTATTACAATGAAAAATGTTCTCGAGACCTTTCGCCATGATTTCCCAAACGTAGAATTATGTTTCCCGAATTAATTTGCATTAATAATAACAGTTACAGCAACGGTATCGACGTCGATAATAATAATAATACAGTAATGATATTTTTTTTTCCCGATTTTGGTTTGAATTTTAGTAAGAGAATGCAAAACGAATGAATGAATGAATGAGTAAAGGGGGGGAAAAGTGAAGGAAATTTTTTTCTTTCTTTCTTTCTCTCACCTAATTTAGACAACATCTTTCTCTTTCTTTCTTTCTCAGTCTCAGTCAAATTATTCAATTTCTTTCTCTCTCTCTCTCTTTCTTTCTCTCTCTCTCTCTTCTCTCTCTCTCTCTCTCTTTCTCTCTCTCTCTCCCTCTCTCTCTCTCTCTCTCTCTCTCTCTCTCTCTCTCCCTCTCTCTCTCTCTCTCTCTTCCTCCCGTAGTTTGTTCTCACAGGAAGCGTGCAAGAGGCAAGGGATGTTGGCTCTTTGCATGTCATCTTTATTTCCTAGCTTTCTTCCCCCCCCCCCCACCTTCACACCACCCTCTGTCCTTCCTCCCCACCCCCCACCTCACTCGCCGCCAGGAAGTTCTTGCACAGGTGTTGCGATGCCATTGCAAACTTTTTGTTTGCTTTTTTTTTTTCTTTATGTGAATATTCGTTACTAGGAAGCTAACGTACAATCAGATTATAAGTATCGTTATTGCCATTAACATTGCTGTTACAATCAATCTACCATACTATATTTTTTCGCTTATAAGAAATGAGGCTAAAAAAAAGTTATATCAAATTAACACTAATCTATTTCTTTCCATTTAAAGGGAGAGAGGAATTTTTTAAGTTACATCAAATCAACACAAATCCCCCCACATTCATCATAACACACTATCGGCACTCCCATACAGCTGACAAGTCTAACACCATACATCATCACACTGTACACCCGGCGTCGCGTACTGCAGCGTCCAGTACCGTACACCCAACGGCCTGTAGTACAATGGTATGTACTACAACAGAACCCCCGGACGTCGAAGATGTAATAAGCTATAATCTCTCACTGTGACGTCCTGTACTAGTCCGTCGTGTCAACATTACGCTGGAACCACCCTCTGCCTCGCCGACTTTTTACGTTTTTTTTCTTTTTCTTTTTCTTTTCGTCTGCTTCTTCTTCTTCTTCTTCTTCTTCGTTTTTTCTTTTCTTTTTTTTCGAAATTTGCGGTGTCTATTTTTTTTTTGGGGGGGGGGGGGGGGGGGTTCTTCTTGAGAGAGAGAGTATGAGAGGAAGTTTGGGAGGGAGACAGAGAGGAGTTCAAATTAGATGATGAGAAAGTGACGAAAAAGAAAGAAAAGGAGAACAGATAATCATTAAACTAACCAAATGATTAGCCAAAGAGCTAACCCTCCCCCCCCCCCCCCCAAGAAAAAAAAAGAGAAAAAAGAGAGAAAGTGAGAAATAAAACCAAGAAAAAAAAGAAAGGTGTAGAAAGAGAAAGAGAGAGAGAGAGAGAGAGAGAGAGAGAGAGAGAGAGAGAGAGAGAGAGAGAGAGAGAGAGAGAGAGAGAGAGAGAAACCCCCACAAAAGCCCCGTACCGAAAAGTCCCCTAAAAAAAGGGGAGAAAAACCGATTACGACAAAGTTTTCCCTCTTGAGTCTTCCTCCCTTCTTCCCTCAGCCCCAAGGGAGTGCGGAGGAGGAGGAGGAGGAGGAGGGGGAGGAGAAGGAGGAGGAGGAGGAGGGGAGGAGGAGGAGGAGGAGGAGGAGGAGAAGAAAAAGAAGGAGAAGAAGAAGGAGAAAGGGAGGAGGAGGAGGAGGAGGAGGAGGAGGAGGAGGAGGAGGTGGAGGAGGAGGAGGAGGAGGAGGTGGAGGAGGAGGAGGAAGGTGTGAGGTTTCATCTACATACTATTTACATACGGAAGAACCGCCGTGTAAGTGAGTAAATAAGTGGAGCGATCTTGTAAGTGGAGAGAGATGACTGGAAGGAAAGGGAAATTGTGCCGGATTATTTTTTTCTTTTTTTCTTTTTCTTTGTCTTTCTTTGAGAATGTTTTGCTTGCTGTTTTGTTTCTGTCCTTTGTTGGTTTTCCACTAGATAGAATGATTTCGTTTGTAGCTATTTTGATACTAATTGTAATTTGAATAACGGGTATGAAGAAACGTGCAAATGAAAAGAGAAATAAATCAAATCAGTAATCATCTCTCGAAATATATAATCAGCTAATCACTATCAAAATCGCCTAAAAAGACACATAAATCACTAACAGCTGCTCACCCCCCCCCTCCCCCCTTCCCAACACTTTCGCTCACTTAACATCATCCAGCAAAACGCTTAAACACCGCAACAACATACATATATATATATATATATATCCATTTCTAACCTGGAATCGCCAAGCGCGTCGGGTTGTTGGGTAGACAAGCGATCTAAGGGTCGATAAACTTTAAATTTGATCGATGTCTCTCGGCGAAAGCCTTAATCTAATGGGGTAGAATGACACGGCCGGGGAAATGGCCCGATGGCTAATGCCCGACGTGTTAAATTGGTAGAATTTAATCCTTAAAGAAATGAGGGTGTTGGTGGTGGTCTATATATACGGTCTATGGATACAGGATATCGTTCCGCTGTGTGTATATGCGCGTGTACATATCTATACATCTTCGCGTGTGTTATTGAAGGATGGAGGTGGATTAGTAAGTGGAGAGAGAGAGAGAGAGAGAAAGAGAGAGAGAGAGAGAGAGAGAGAGAGAGAGAGAGAGAGAGAGAGAGAGAGAGACGAGAGAGAGAGAATGAGAGGATTCGTAATTACGTCAATGTGTAATTAGTGAGAAATTAGCAATCACACCGAATTTCCGATAACATAAGCAGGAATAATTATGTGCTTCGGAATTAAAACGGGAAGATAATTATGACTTGACATCATTTAACATTTTTTCTCTCTCTTTAGTTTATATTTATATATATATATATATTTTGTTTTTCTGATGCAAATTTGAGATCCTGTATCTCTATACATTTTGCATTTCTCCGCTAGATACCCCGTAAAGTCGACCTTCTGAACCGCTACAAGTCAGCATTTAACCGCTAAACATTGTAATCTCCTTTTAAATACCCCCATCTTTAAGCGCTAAATACCCTTCGCTCTCATCGCTCGCTCGTAACACCATAATCATAATCATCCTATACAAGACCGCGTTACCACAACAGCGCCGCTACGTGACCGCTACGTCGCTAACATTAAGCCGACGGAGCGCGGGCAACACCGCTAAACAAAGGGATTCTCAGCTTGTCATACGTGTTATTTGTAATCGCATATTTCACAACGCTTAGGAGAAAAATTATGATAGGCAAGTAAATGTAAATCAAAACCGAAATCGATCTGTTAGTCGATACATAACATTGGAAACGTAATTTTGAAAGATAACAAATTCCTCTCCATTACATCGCATCAAAACCCATTCGTCGATAAGCCGAAAAATAAAAATAAAACGAAAGGAAGAAAATATCAACACACATTAAAAAAAAAAGGAAGCCCACCACTAATAAGCAAATAAACAAATGAATAAAAACAAAATAAAAAAACAAAAGAACATCGACATACGCTTATTATGACCCTCCCTTGTTTATCTTTTCCCGCCTTCCACTATTTCCAGGTTCCGTACCGTGGTCGCCAGCAAACTCTGTCAACAATAAACGACAAATAATAAATCGTAAAATGATATCCAATAAATTATACATCGAGCAGCTGGTGTTGGTTTCGGAAAGGGTAGGAGAGAGGGGGCGGGGGGGGGAGGGGGGGAAGGGAAGAGGGAGGGAGGGAGGGAGGGAAGGGAAGAGGGAGGGAGGGAGGGAGAGAGAGACAGGGAGGAGATCAAATATAATCCTTACCTCCCCATCTCCCCCCCCTCACCCTTCCCCCCCCCCTACCCTCCTCCCTTTTCCTTTTCTCCCCCCAATCCTTCCTTTCTCTTCCCCCCACCTACCCCTCCTCCTTTCCCCTTCCCCTACCTATCCTTCCTTTCCTCCCCCCCATCCTCCCCTTCCTTCTTCCCCCCATTCTCCCATTCCCCTTCCTCCCCTTCTCCTTCCTCCCCTCCCTTCTTCCCCCCATCCTCCCCTTCCCCTTCCTCCCCCATTCTCCCTTTCTCCCTTCCTCCTCCTTTCCCAAGGGACGTCGATAACACAAACGGTTTATCACTCGGCATAATCCAGTGTTAAACATTTTTTCCGTCTCCGCCCACAAAGAGAGAGGAGAATGGAATAGAGAAATGGGGAAATAGAATGGGGCGGCGATAAAAGGGGAATGGGGGAAGAGAGAAGAAATCGAAGAATAGGAAGACGAATAAAGAGAGGGCGAAGAGCGAATAAAATCAACAAATACTAATGATAATGGTAATAATAATGATTAAAAAGAGTCAAGCATTACAATAATACGGCGCTCACACACACACACACACACACACACACACACACACACACACACACACACACACACACACACACACACACACACACACACACACACACACACACACACACTCACAAACACGCACACACACACACAAACACACACACACACACTCACTCACAAACACACACACACACACATACACTCACAAACACACACACACACTCATATATATATATATGGAGATATATACATGTATGTATGTATTTTATAAATAACGACACGCACACGACATAGCGAAACCTCCGGTCGACGTGTGAGGTTTGCGGTTTGTGCAGGGGGAGGGAGGGGGGAAGAGGGAGGGCGCCAGAGACTTCTCTCCCCTCCGCGCCAAGCGTAACCGTCGTTTACCCTCAGTTTACCCTCGGGACGCCGCCGAGGGAGGGGAGAGGGGGAGGGGGAGGACGGCGGTCGGATTCAATTGGGTGACGGCGATGATGTGATAGCGTTTTCATCATTACGTAATTGTTTTAGCGCGGGATGTTGCTGTCGGCGGCGGGCGGGCGGCGGGAGGGGGCGGGCGGCGAGAGGGGAAGGGGCGTGGCCGAGCGCTAAGGGGATCTGACGTCAATTACGGTTATAAGCGCGAGCAACGTCGTCGGCCATTACGGAAAAGGATACGCTTCTATTTGGACCCATTGTAGCCGTCGGGCGGTGTCTTGGCGCGCTTTGTTTTGCTGATTATTTTGCCGTTTCGATTTCGGTTTAGAATGTGATTTCCTTTCAAATGAGTTGCGGAATGTTTTACTTACAGCTTGCGTTTAGTTTATTTAGTTTGCATTTATATATTTATAAAACTTCCTCGCTTTCCTTTCGCGATGAAGCGTCGCTGGGAAACTGGATACGTTCTAAACGCGAGCGAACGAAAGCAATTCTTTTTTTTATGAATTCTGGAGAAATTACTGATGGAAATTAGTACCTGCGACTGTGCGTGAGCATGTACGTGAGCTTATGTACGTACGAGCGCGCGCGTGTGTGTGTGTGTGCGTGGCGCTGAGGAAGGGCCACCTCCGTTACTTCGTTGGCACGCTAGTCTGGCACGAAGGAGGGGGAAGGGGGGGAAGGGGGGACGCAACCTTCCTTGGCATTGACACACGAAGCGCAACCCCGTCTTGGCATTATAATCACGTCCCCGCATCATATTCAACCACACTATTCGTAATATTCCACCACCTCTCGCGTCCAGAAAGAGAGAGGATGTAAAGGAAGAAAGGCAAAGGAGACGATAGAAAGAAAGAAAAGATAGGATGGGAAGGGAGGAGGCGGAGGGTAAGATTACCCCCCCCTTTCCCCCTTCCCCCCCCTTACAACGACACCTCGACGCAACATCTCCACCATTGGCATAATTTCACGTCTCGCCTCCTCTTCGAGCATCTCACAACCTCACTTCGGCGTGTAAATGTAGTTATGTAACTCACCTGGACTCGAGACGTATCATTATTGTCACTGATAACATTATTATCATTGCTAATATCGTTATCAGTGATTTCATTATCAACGTTATTATTGATTTTATTATCACTGATATAATCTTCATTATCCTTGTTATCTTCAGTATCATTGTTATTATTAGCTTTATTATCATTGCTATTATCTTCAGTATCATTGTTATTATTATCTTCATTATCATTGACTTTATTATCACCATTGCCACTATTATCATCATCATCATTGATTCTATCATCATCAGCGTAATCATAATAACCATTTTGCTGATGTTCTTGCTATTATCATGATTATTTCCTTTTGTCGCCTGTTTATTTTGCTCTAAAAACGTCGGTTAATTATCATTTTAATGCCTTTTGATGTCCATTTACCGTCTTTTATGAATACCATCCACCCAACAACCTTAATTACTACTGTTTACAACGAGCGGAGTTAACCCCTCCATCTACTTATTCCCTAAGTTATCATGTTCCACTGTGCATGGGATTAAAACGAAGATGTAGCTTAAGAAGAACGAAAGGGAGCTATTCTTTAATAAAGGAATATCTTAATCGGATCAAAACGTCTATTTAAGCTTTGTTAATATAAGTTTATGCATACGCAATGAATGTCTCGCGTGTTTTACGATGGAGAGAGAGAGAAGAGAAGAGTCATTAATCAGAGCAAAGATCGCACATCTTCTCCTCCCTCTGGTGATTTACGTACTGACTGATATTTTTTCGACTTGGCTTGGGATTCTCCACGGCAGATGGACATAGAAAACGGGAAGCGGTATGAAATTTACTTGGAGACAAAAGTGATAATTAAAAAGAGTGATGGTTTGAAATTTTTAACGAGGAAATGAATCTCGGGGTAAAATTACATAGTAATAATACCAATGATGATGATGGTAGTAGCAACGAGGGTAATGGTGATGGTGATGGTGGTGATGATGATGATGATGATGATGATGATGATGATGATGATGATGATGATGATGATGATGATGATGATGATGATGATGATGATGATGATGATGATGATGATGATGATAATGATGATGATGATGATGACAGTGAAGATGATTATGATGATAGCAATGATCATGAATATAATAATAACCATAATAATCATAATGATATCACAAAGTACAAAGAAAATATCAATAATTATCGTCAATTTGACATGAATCTCAAGACACCATACGCCGCTAAGATACGAAAACGGCGATTGTGCATTTAAGGGGGGGAGAGGAGGAGGAGGAGGAGGAGGGAGGGGGGGAGAGTTGACCGTGTACGTGTCCAACGTACGTACAGTACGTGCCGGGGAGATCAACACGGGGTTTAAAGTCTCTGTCTGCTTATACTCATCCCCGTTCGTGGGGGGGGGGGAGGGGGAGTTAAAGAAGTGGGGGGGGGAGAAAGAGGGGGGAGGGGGAGGGAGAGGGTGATGGGTAGGAGGAGATGAGAAGGAAGGAAGGGAGAAGGAGGTGGAATGGAAGGAAGGAGGAGGAGAAAGGCGGAAGGAGATGGGAGGGAGGAGAAGGAGGACGAGGGGGAAGGGAATAGGAAGAAAAGGAGGAGGAGAAGAGAGATAGGAGATGAGAAGGAAGAAGAAGGAGATGAGAAAAAAAGGAAGAGAGGAGGGTAGAGAAGAGAGACAAGAAAAGGAGATGGGAAGAAAGGAAGAAGGAGGGGAAAGGGGGAAGAGTAAAAAGGAGAGGAGAGAGGATGATATGGAAAGGGGCGGGGCTAAGGGGAGGGGGCGTGAAGGGGCAAGAGTTAGTCGAATTAACCTCCCCCCCCCTGGATCATAAATCCTAATCATTTTAATCAGAAGAAGAAACGGGCCACCTAACCTTGTCCAAAAAGGGTAAGAAGTGGAGGGAAAATAAATATGTAATTGAAAGGAAAAACAGAGAAGCGAAATCTAGAGGAACAAAATAGGAATCGAGAAATAAAAGTGAAAAAGGAAAGACAAAGACGCAAAATCTAGTATAAAAAAGGAGGAAGAGAGAAGAAAAATAGCAAAGGAAGAGAGAAAGGGGGGAAAGAGAGTAATAATATACGGAGAAAGAGAGATAAAAAAATATATATATTTACTCTATATCATCCTCATTTACTCACTAATCTACGATAATTATATATCGATACATATAAACTCGGATAAATCATACACATGAAATAATTATCAATCTAATATGTAAATACACATACATCTCCTCCCTCCCCCCCCTCCCCCCTCACCCCCTCTATCTACCTACAACCTCCCAAAATTTTTCCAGTCGTAGATATTCGTTTCGCTTCATTTCGTTATCATAATTGCGCAGACGATATAATTAACCCAAACATCTGTGATTAGAGAGCTAATGGGCGGCATAGAGGTAGGTACGAACATATGAGTAACGGCGAATTTTGCGAGGTGTGTGTGTGTCAGTTCATGTGTGTGTCAGTTTGTGTGTGTCAGTTTGTGTGTG
>NC_051398.1:41264729-41272229 GCF_015228065.2 Penaeus monodon
TCGTTTGATTGCAGAATATTGAGGAGTAAAAATGCAAAGAATGGACAAAAAAAGGAGTATATATATATATATATATATATATATATATATATAT
The DNA here is from genome assembly GCF_015228065.2 of Penaeus monodon. Lineage (NCBI taxonomy): Eukaryota > Metazoa > Arthropoda > Malacostraca > Decapoda > Penaeidae > Penaeus > Penaeus monodon. Next base: position 41,264,824 of record NC_051398.1, read on the forward strand.
ATATATATATATATATATATATATATATATATCCAAATTCTCCTCATCGCCGTCATTTCACGGAGCAGTATAACTATAAGTGTCAAATTATATGCTAAAACCTGCCCGGTATAGTCAGTATGGACATTTATACGTAGTGTTATCAATTAATGACGTGTGGAAGGCAGGGAGGGGGTAGGGGGAAAGAGGTTGGGAGGGGGGGGTTGATACAGGTGTTCAATCACCTGCTCTCCACAGCTGATGCAGATGTTCAGAGGCCTAGCTAGCGCACCGAAGGGAAAATATTATGAATAATTATACAGAAACGTGTATATAAATAAGAATTAAATACGTGTGTTTGTTTATCTGGCCTAGCTAATCATTTATTCGTATGCGCAATTTATATCGAACTGACACATTTCGTGGGAAAAAATTAAACGAAATTATTAGGATAATAATAATGATAATAATGATAATAATAATAATAATAATAATAATAATAATAATAACAATAATAAATAAATAAATAATAATAATGATAATAATGATAGTGATGATAAAAATGATAATAATAATAATGGTAATAATAATAATAATAATAATAATAATAATAATAATAATCTCAATGATAATAATCATAATGATAATAGTGCTAATAATAATAATGATTTGATAATAATAAAAAATAATAAAAAAAAACGATAAAATCACAGGTCTGAAAAATTCCATACGAACATTCAAAATCTTCCAAATATATTTTTGCCTTGACATCGAAAAATAGAAATTTCCTTGGATAAATATAGATATAAATAATAATAATAAAAAAGCGCATAGCTAAAACATTTATTTACCGAAGAAAACGTGCACTTAATTAGATTTCAAAGTATTCGGTTGCGGGTATGCAAATTTGTGGAAAATAGGTCATATTGTGCTTTTTCTTCATTTTATTGATATTACGGCAATTTTTCTATTTAATGTCAACCCGAAAGTAATAAATACTAACGAAATATCTTCATTATTTCTATCTTGAATACATCATAAGCGGTATTTTCATATCTAAATACACTATATCGCTTAAAAGTTTTAGGTTATTTTAATGTTAATAAAAGTGATAATTATTTCGAATGATTTGGTCGCAAATATCTAATTTTCGCTAATTTTCTTGCCTCACTTCTATCATTGCCATCAAAATTATTACTACTATTCGTAACGTTATTAATAATCTTCTATCGTTAATCATAATTTACATAATCGTTATTACTTATCAAATAATAATTATTCTTATGGTATGATGATTAGCATGTATTCAACACTTTGCATAAAGTTATAATTACTCTTATATTCGTAATTGTAATAAATCTGTTATAGAGAAAACTTTACCGAAAGGAAATGTTACTATAACCGCAGTTCAAGCAACTATTATAATCTTTGTGGTAATTAACATTTTTAATCAAATCCTGGTTCCTTTTCATAGCAATTTCACCTATTAATTTACTAATACGTTCATGTTATTATCATTATCATTATTATTACTCTCATTATTATTTTCATTATCGACAATGCTATTTCTATCGTTATTATTATCACTATTATTATCGTTATGTTAACTATAAGCCTAAAATAATTATAACAACAGCAACAACAATAATAATGATAATATATTGATAATAATAATAATGATGATGATGATGATAATAATAATGATAATAATAATAATAATAATAATAATAATAATAATAATAATAATAATAATAATTTTAACAATAACAGTGATAATGATAATGATAATAAAGATAACAATATTGATGATAAATAAATTTTAATAATACTTAAAATTATCATAAATACTATCATTATTAATTCTAATGCTATCATTAATTTTATTATAATTATTCTTGTTATTACCATCGTCATCATTATTATTATTATTATTATTATTATTATTATTATTATTATTATTATTATTATTATTATTATTATTATTATCTTTATTTTTATTATTATTATTATTATTATTATTATTATTATTATTATTATTATTATTATTATTATTATTATTATTACTATTACTACTACTACTATCATTATTAGCATTATCGTTATCATTATTATTATCATTACTATGATCATTATTAATATAACAATAATTATTATTATGTTAATTATCATGACTATCATAATCATCACCATGGCTGCAATTATCGTCACTACTACTATAATTCTCGTCTTTATCAAACCCGTGAACATTATCAGCCTTTGCTTCTACGCCAAAGAATCAGACAGAGCAAGACACAAGCAAAGGGTGAAGGGAAGGGGAAGGGAGGGAGAGCCTCTCAGCCTCCCATCTCCATCTCTCTTCATCTCGCACAGATCATGAGCATCCAAGCATCTCGCCGTTCCCGATCCGATGGGGAACACTGGAACGTCTTTCATTTATTAATTAATTCCGACTCATTTTCCCCAAGGGAGGGAATTAGATAGGGGAGGGGGGGAAGGGAGGAGGGAGGAAGGAAATGGGGGAGGTAAGTGAGGGAGAGGAGGGAGAGGAAGGAGAGTTAAGGAAAGGGAGGGGGAAGGAAAATAGGGATGGTAAGGATAAGGGAGGAGGATTAGGGGAAGGGGAGGAGGGAGAAAGAGGAGTAAAGGGGAGAGAGAAGTGGAAGAAAGGGAGATAGGAAGAATGAGAGAAAGAGAGAAAGAATTGTATAGACGATAGAGGGAGAGAAACAGAAGCAGCTTCCCTTTATATTAAGCATCCCTTTTAAATAACGTTATGCTTTGATCGCATTATTAGTGCACGAGTTTCTCTATTTCATTTTTTATATTTTGTCATGCGGAGTTCATTAGTATAATTAATGAGTTATTTTGTAGAATTTATTATATATTTTTCTTGCGTTTTTTTCGTATTTATTTTGCGTCTGTTCTCCTTGAGACAGAATTATCATGAATAATCAACGAATAGATAATTGATAAATTTATAGAATTTTCAGTGGCATTATAAACTGTATTCTCAGTACCTGACAGAATGCTTTTACGTAAAACTCTGACGTAATGAAAAATTTTATGACGTTTATGAGTAAAAGCGAACTTAGGAAAATAAAATAATTTGCGCGCGCGAATTATGGCCGCTCCCCCCACCCCTTTCCGCCCCGGCCGCCACCTCTCCGCTCTTCAGGTCAGAAAACCGACAATTATAAACCGATAATGACATAATATTCCTAACAGTTTACCGAAAAGCGGACGAGCGGGAGCGTGTCGGTCGGGAGAGCGGAGAGCAAAGAGACCGGCGGTCGGGTGTTCGGGAGGGCGGTCGGGCGGGCGGGCGGGGCGGGAAAGAGGCGTCGGCGTCGGCGGCGGCGGCGGCGGCGGCGGCGGCACTCGCTCCCGCTACCGCCACCACGAACCGCCGGATCGGACCTTCGCGCGCCGCCGCCACCGAGGCCGAGGAGACTTCAACCCGCGTCGCTCGCCGCCTCTTTTCGGCCGCGACGCAGCGCCCTTTCTGCACCGAATTGGTCTTTGAGTCGCGGAATACGTACATACGTGCATACATGCATACACACATACATGCACACACAAAAATGCACATATCTATGTATACATACATACACACACACACACACACACACACACACACACACACACACACACATATATATATATATATATATATATATGTATATATATATATATATATATATATATATATATATATATATATATATATATATATACATACATACACACAGTCATATTTGTTTATAGATATACATCTAGACATACATACACGAGAATCCTAATAAATATAAATTATAGATCATCTCAGCAACGTATTTCTTTTGTGTGTATAATACGGATATTTTTCGGCCTACATGAATAAAGTCTAGAACTAAATGATTATGTTTAAAATCCCTCATTTACTTTTAAAAAATGAATTACGATAATCAGCGCCACAGGAACGATAGAACGATATGAATTCCCTACACATATTCGTATTCTCTGTACGTATAACGCATACGCACATCCGGATACTTATATTGCGAACACACACACACACACACACACACACACACACACACACACACACACACACACACACACACACACACACACACAATTACATACATAAATCACGTCCATGTGCGTGTTCGATGATGTCCTCCAGATCCGAAAACGGACGCACACGCACGCGACCCGGCACCGGACCCCTGCACCTTCCTTCTCCCAAGTTCCTCCTAATGTTTCCGGCGCTGCAATCCTACGCTTAATCCCGCCATCCTATGAGAAATCACACGGCGACCTCCGTGCGTTGAGCAGAGGGAGGCGAGATACAGAGGGGGGGGGGGTGATAGTAATGCCGAAGACGGAGCCAACACACTCGCTCGCTTAATCGGAGGCGAGGGGGAGTGAACGACTGAATTTCGTGGAACTTTTTGTATGAATGAGTATTTACCTTATTTACCTTTGTGATGGTTATCTCGCGTGGGTTTTTATATATATGCAATGAGATATATATATGGCAACATAAACACCTTACAAACTATATGTGCACAGCAACAGTGCAAACAAATAAAAAAAATCACTGCAAATCGTCACTCACTTGAGGAAGTGTGAGATGAGTCCAACAGCCCTTAAGAACACAAGCAAGAAAATCCAAAAAGGTGATTATATTTCAGCGTCAAATAGCACTAATTTTCGTCACTTGAGCAGGCAAGCCTACCGGGTTTCACGCAATCAGGTTGGTAATACGTAATCCCAAAAGGAGGAAGAGAGATTGAAGGAACAGATGAGAGAGAGAGAGAGAGAGAGAGAGAGAGAGAGAGAGAGAGAGAGAGAGAGAGAGAGAGAGAGAGAGAGAGAGAGAGAGAGAGAGAGAGAGAGAGAGAGAGAAGCGAAAAAGAAGAAGCAAGAGACATAGAACAAGGGAGGCAAGAGACATATCATAAATGTATGCGCTGGGCTTCACCCATAACCAACCTCGTATCGTGAATCCCGGTTCAGATCTCTTCCAGGCGTGTCCCGTTGAGGAGGAGGTTTTGCCGACACCCTAGTTATTTACAGCTCGAAGCATCTGGCGGTCTTCGAGATGTGAATAAGCTGGGATTTGAGGCGCTCTCTCGGGACACGTCGCTTGTCGTGGCGTGGGTGTAGATTTCATCCGATTTTTAATTCTCTTTTATAGTGTTTTCCGCTTGATCAATTTATCAGTAACATTTCCTCTTTTTTCTTAAGAATGACAGCTAGATTTCCATGATTATAATAGCAACAGGAATCAGCACCGAAGCACCGACTTCACTTTGCGAAAGAATGAGACAAAACACAAGATGAATCCAAGGAGCCTTCCACTATTAAATAGAAACTTATTCATACTGTTACTTTTTTCATGAACTTCGAATACATTTCATATACTTTCATCGGGTTTCCTCCTCACCCACGCTACTTGACAATGAGTAATAAAAATATATATAAAAAATAATAATAAATAAATGAAAAAGAGAAAAAAAAATGAAAAATCGCAGGACCGAAGCGACGAAAATCATCCAACTAGGCCAAGCCACTCATTAATATTCATCATGACCACCACACACAAACTTGGCAACGATGAGCCCAACGATAACCGTGATAAACCCCTTCTGTGGGAGCTTTGGTCTGCATTGCCTCACACTTCCTGCAGTCAAGAAAGATAAAAGGCCTCCAAGTGACCGTGAAGTAAGTAACATGAACAACCCAGCTTGACTTTTTTTTATTTTTGTTTTCATTTGACAAAAAAAGACTCATTTTGGTCCTCATCTCTCTATTTGTTTTTAGTTTTTTAAAGCACTTTGCATCATCTCCAAAAAAATGTCTTGCTATGTTTTTTAGCTATTATTTTGCTCTGTATATACTATCTTTATGCATTATTTTCTCTCTTTTTTGGGTATTTTTAGCACCCTGCCTTGTCATGACATCGACTAACGTTAGAGATTCATTAGGGTGAGAGACTACTAGAAAAAACAACCACCGACTCACCATCTAATGCTATATTTCGGCTTCTAAAAACAACACTACCAGAAAATAATAACAATGAAAAAAAATATATAAACAAATATGAAAAAAATGGTCGATAGTGTGTGTATTTGAACAAGACCGAAATAGGACTTTGATTGAGACTCTCTGACTTCGAGAACAAAAAGTGAATCACACTAAGCAAAACGTCCGAGTGGCAAAGGACTCGACTGAGCGTGGACTGAGCACTTGAATGCATTTGGTGGTGAGAGGGATAGTTGTCGGGCCTGTAAGTGGGCTGCAAGGGCTTGCCACTGATGGGGTCTCATGGCTAGGGTTCGGGCTGTACCTGTACTTGTAGTCTGGGTGTTCCTTCATGTGGACGGCGCGCAGTCTCTTGGCCTCGTCGATGAACGGCCGCTTCTCCGTCTCCGACAGCAGCTTCCACTCGGCCCCGAGGCGCTTCGAGATCTCCGAGTTGTGCATCTTGGGGTTCTCCTGGGCCATCTTGCGTCTCTGGCCTCTCGACCACACCATGAAGGCGTTCATGGGCCGCTTGACGCGCTCGGCGGCGGCGCTCGAGGAGGACGCGTTGCTCTTGCTGTTGCTGGTGCTGTTGCTAGAGCTGTTGGTGGAGGAGCCGTTGTTGTTGTTGTTTGTGCTGCTGTTGTTGTTGTTGGTGGGGGTTGGGACGTGTGTCTGGGGCGGCGAGTGGGCGCTCATGCTGCCCACGGAGGCCAGGGAGGGGCTCGTCAGGGACGAACTGAGGGACGAATTGAGCGACGTCAACGAGGAATGGTGGGACAGGGAGTATGTGTGGGAGTGGGAGTTGTGGTGGGCGTGGGACACAGTGTGGGGAACGGAATGGGAGTGGGAGGAGTGGGGAGGGAGGTGTGCGGAGTGTAAGCTCCCGCCCTTGAGGTCGGGAGGGTCGAGGGTCAGCATGGTGGAGGGCTTGAGGGCCGCGCTGCTGTAGTACTCCAGTGTTGCGGCTTCCCGGGGCTCCTTGCAGGATATGGGCTCGTGTCTGCTCCCCCACCGGCGCTCCCACACACTCCGAGTTCCCTCCACCGCCGTAGGTTGCTCAGCGCCCGATGCCAGGGCACTGTACGCCTTCACGCCGGCAATGGTGGTGTCCTTCGTCGCAGACAGGGAAGTTTAGCACTGCATTTACACGTGGCTCTACGCCAACACGAGTATCTGAGAGTAGCACACGGCTTCTGGGATAGTTAGCGCCTACAGCACCACTTGTTGTCACCACTCTACACTATTCACTGTATTGTGGCTAGAGTAACCCGGATCACATGAATGGCACAACAGAGCTCGCTCTATACACGTCCGTTCACTGTGAAAGCCGTCTATTATTTACCTTTAATTTGGCTCCGACTCGGGATGTGTTATCGATTGACCAAACTCCACCATCCACGCATCCTAGCCAATCA
>NC_051398.1:41292229-41302229 GCF_015228065.2 Penaeus monodon
TCACCGGCCGGCGCGTTGTTCCCTTGGGCAAGGAGCTTCACCTCGATTGCCTCCCTAGCCTCTGGGTGGGCAAGCCAGTCAGTGCCGGTCCCAAGCCCGGGTAAAGAGAGAGGCTTGGCGTCAGGAAGGGCATCCGGCCATAAAAGGAAAAGAAAAGAGAGAAGGAGAGAGAGAGAGAGAGAGAAAGAGAGAGAGAGAGAGAGAGCGAGAGAGAGAGAGAGAGAGAGAGAGAGAGAGAGAGATAGAGAGAGAGAGAGAGAGAAAGAGAGAGAGAAGACGAAATTCTCTTTCTATCTTCTCCTTCTTCTCCTCCTCTTCAAAACCCATCTTTCTTCCATCTTCCTCATCCCTCCTCCCCCCCTCCCCCCTCCTTCTTCCTGCCTTACCCCTCACCCCCACCCTTCCTCCTCCCTCCCCCACCCTTCCTCCTCCCTCCCCCACACCTCCTCTCCCCTCCCCCTCCTTCACCACTCCCCACTCCCTCCCCCTCCGCATCCTGCCCATCCCCCCCCCATTCTTCCTCAATCCCACTCCCCATCCTCCCTCCCTCAATTCTCCCCCCCCCCCTACTCCTATCCATCCCTCCTCCCTCGTTCCTCCTTCTCCGACACTCGTCCTCCTCCTACCCCTCCCCTCCCTCATTCCCCCCCTCCCCCTTCCCTCCCTCCCTACTCCCCACTCCCCACCCTCTCCCTTCCCTCCCTTCCCTCCCCACTCACCACTCCCCTCCCTCCTCCCCCTACCTCTCCCACTTCCTACCCTCCTCCACCCCACTCCCCCCCTTCCCTACCTCTCCCCCTCCTCCCCCAACCCCCCTCCTCCCCCATCCCCCCTCTCCCCCCCAACCCATCGCGACGAGACCCGAGTCTTTTGATATGGTAATAGGCGCCCGATGAACGTCCAGTAAATACAGCACCGTAAATACACGGCCTGGCTACCCCCCTCCCCCTCCCGCTTCTCTCCACCCCTCCCCCCTCTTCCCCCCTTCCCCCCACCATAGCTCAAGAAATTATTGGTCCCTCTCATGGATTCTGAATTAATAATCTAAGACTTTTATAAGGTGTTAGGAGTCCCCCTCGACCCTTAAAGAATCAAGGTGGGGGGAGGGGAGAGTTGGGGAGGGATAGGGGGGGGTTGGGATCGGAGTTAGATAGGAGGGAGAGGGGAATGTTGGGGTTGGTGGGGGTTGGTTGGGAAGAGGGGTGGGGGTTATGGGGTTCCTAGTTGCTGGAATAGGATGTGTGTGTATGTGCGCGCGCATGTGTGTGTGTACGTGTGTGTGTGTGCGCGCGCGCGTGTGTGTGTGTGTGTGCGTGTGTGTGTGTGTGTGTTTGCGCGTGAGTGTGTGTGTGTGTTTGCGCGTGAGTGTATGTGTGTGTGTGTACGTGTGAGTATGTGTGTGTGTACGTATGCGTGTGTGTGTGTGTGTGTGTGTACGTATGCGTGTGTGTGTGTGTGTGTGTGTGTGTGTGTGATTGTATGCTTTGATATTTGTTGATATATGCATTCTTATGAGTGTTTGTGTGTGCATGTAAGTACTTACCTGTGTTTAGAAACGCGTAGTTAATTAACAGTTGGTAGTTAGTAATAGCCGAGTGATGTATAGTTAGTATTTAGCTAGTAGTCAGTAACTTAGTTTTCAGATAGTAGTTTGTAATCTAGCTAGCAGTTACTTGAGTATAAACGTGGGTGCAGAAATATACAATAAATCCAAGTTCCCTTTATTGTTAAGGATATTTTATAACTTCCGGTATATGTGGAGATTTCTAAGATTTTGTTTCCATTTTAGGTGTTGACATTTCACTGACGAAGAAGGAGAAAAAGAAGACGAAGAAGATACAGAAATGAAAAAAAGCACACACGCACACACACACACACAGAGGCAAACACACACACACACACACACACACACACACAGAGGCAAACACACACACACACACACACACACAGATGCAAGCCCCCCCCCCCCCACACACACACAAACACACACAAAACACACACACACAAACTCAAAAAACCTCCGCACAAACACACAAACACACACTCTACTCTCTCCATAACTCCCTCTCGCCTCCAGAAAAAAAAAAACGCTAAGGATCTCCCAAGCCATCAGCAGACAGACCGAACCTTCTATGATTCCGAATATAGAATCTTCCGGAAGAATCATCACACTACTTCACAGCTGCAACACGAATGAGATAACCCCCCCCCCCATCCTCCTCTCTGGATGCTGCTGCGGGTGGCACAGGGAGTGGGGAGAGCAAGAAGTAAGGTCTGAAAATATAGCCTGGGAATACACGTGCGACCTTTGAACTAACATACGATAATGAGTCACATAAACAAGTAAAGAATGTAGGCATGAACACACGTTTATACATACGGACCCATGCATACGCACACACACACACACACACATACGCACACACATATACTTATATGTATACACACAAGCGGTATCACACGAAAAAGGGGGAGAAATAGGTTGAAAGAGAGAGAGAGAGAGACAGAGAGAGAAGAAAAATTGACAGAAAGAGAGGTAGATAGATAAAGAGAGAGAGAGAGAGAGAGAGAGAGAGAGAGAGAGAGAGAGAGAGAGAGAGAGAGAGAGAGAGAGAGAGAGAGAGAGAGAGAGAGAGAGAGAGAGAGAGAAAGAGAGAGAACGAAAGAAAAAGAGAGAAAGAGAGAACCGAGAAAAAACATCGAGCTAGAGAGAGAGAGAGATTAAATCGATAAAAATACCTCGAAAGAAAGAGACCGAGAAAGAGAGAAATAACGAAAAGAGAGAGAGAGAAAGAGGGAAAGAGAAAGGGACCTAGAAAGTAAGGCTCCCCCCTCTTTCAGATGAATAAAGATATCCGATACCGTTTCATGACAGTAACAGACTCGTCAGAGAAAATTTCGTGTCTCTTATGATCCTCTTTACAGAATCGCGTCGCCTATCGGATTAGCCAATCAGCGCTCGTGTTACACTTTACCTCAGCCAATAAGCATTTGCGACACTTATCACTTCAGCCGATCACAGGGATGCGTGAGGCTGGCGAGCAGATAGGCCGGTTCTTGTTTCTGCCTTGCCTCTATTTTCTTTTCTTTCTTTCGCCTCGCTTTCTCTCTCTCTCTTTCTTTCCTTCGTACGTTCTTGTTTTCGTTTTTTTTTTGTCTTTCGTTTTTTTTTCTTTCTTTCTTTCGTTAATTTTATTTTTTTTCTTTATTTTTTTCTGTCTTTCTCTCTCTGTCTGTCTGTCTCTCTCTCTCTCTCTCTCTCACCCCTTCCTATTTCCCTCTCTCTTCTCCATCTGTCTTCTACTCACCCAATCATTCCTTCCCTCAATGTCCCTCCCTTTTTTCTCCTCACTTTCATTTACGTCCCTTTTTCTATCCCCTTCCACCCCTCCCTCTTTTCTATCCTTCTTCATTTCCCTCTCTTTCTCTCAAACCTGTTTCCTACCTTTCCTCATTCCCCTCATTTTTTTTTTACCTCTCCTCTTTTTCTGTTAACTTCACTCCCTCTTTTTTCTTCTTCCATTTTCCCCCTTCTTCCACCTTCCTCTCCTCATTCCATATTTTCTACTCTCCTCCCCTTCTTTCCCTTTCCTGCTCCTCCATCTCCCTTTTCAGTTTCCACCTCCCTTTTAACCTCTCTCCCCTTTCCCGTTTCCCTCCACTTCCCTCTCCCTTTTCTGCCTCCTTCCCCCTCCCTCCCGCCCCCTCCCTTCCCCTCCCACTCCCTCCCGCTCCCTTCCCGTCCCACCCTCCCCCTCCCACTCCCTCCCTTCCCCTCCCTCCTTCCCCCTCCCTCCACCTTCCCCTCCCCCTTTCCTACACGATCATCCCCCCCCCCCTCATGCACGGGTGCCTCCCCATCCTCAGGGGTCCCTCACGCTCTCCAGCGCATGGCATGACACGTAGTTACACGCAGGGAGCACATGTTAATCTCTTTGGCTCATGCTCACAGGGAGAGAGAGAGGAAAAAAAAAGAAGTTTCCTCACATGAAATCGACTTCAGAGTGTTTTACAAGACGATCTTCAGGTGTGGTGGTGACTATGGGAGGGTCTGTCTGGGCGACTGTCTGCCTATAGCTGTCGATGTGTCTGTTTCTCTCTCTCTCTCTCTCTCTCTCTCTCTCTCTCTCTCTCTCTCTCTCTCTCTCTCTCTCTCTCTCTCTCTCTCTCTCAAATCAACAACAAATCAACATCATCATCAACAACAACAACAACAACGACAACAACAACATCGAGGACGATGACACCAACAACAACAACAAACAATCAAACAAACAAACAACATCCCTAAAGCTCACTTCCAGCTCACACTGAAGCTCATCCACCGATTAAGATTCGAAGCTCCGAATCGTGAAGTTCCTCGCGTGAATAGTCCCACCTCTCCCCCTCCTTCCCCTCGCCCTTCCTCCGTTGCTATTGCACGCTGCAACTCCGTAAAGGCGTTAGTTGCTCGCTCGGAAAAAGGAACGCACACACACACACGCGCCCTGATGCCCTGACCTCCCCGCAGAGAGAGACTGTTTGATACGCAAATGAGAGGTGAAGCTACTGACTCACTGGTTTTCTCAGAGGCTTCGAGACCGGGTCGTGTGTGTTGCGGGGATCCGTGTGTAGGTGGGGGCGGGGGGAGGTATGGTGACGTCGGGGGGAGAGGGTGGGAGGGAAGGGGGGAGAGGGGAGGATGGGGGGAAGAGAGAGGGAAGGGAGGAGATGGAGGGGGAGAAGAGAGGGGAAGGAGAGGTAGATGGAGAGAGAGAGAGAGAGAGAGAGAGAGAGAGAGAGAGAGAGAGAGAGAGAGAAGGATGGAAGAACGGGAGAGAAGAGGGGGAAGAGGAAAGGGAGGAGAGGGAATGATGGAAAGGAGGAGAGGATGGAATGGAAGGGACGAAGAAAAAAGGGGGAAGAGAGGAAAGGAAGGGGAAGGGGAGAAAGAGAAAGAAGAGAGAGAAGGAAGACAGAGGAACGGGAGAAAGAGCAGAAGTAAGAGAGGAGAGGCAAAGGCCGGAAGAGTGGGAGGGAGGAGAAAGGGAGGAGAGAAGGATGGAAGAAAGGAGATGAAGGGGACGGAGAAGTGGGTGGAGAAGAGGGAGAGACCAAAGAGTGAGAAGGAAGGAACGGAACAAGAAACAGAGGGAAAAAGAAAAAGAGGAAATCCGAAAGAGAAAGGGATAGAAGAGAGGGAAGGAAGGGGAGGGGAAAGGGGGAGAGAATAAAGGGAGGCAGGGGAGGGAAGAGAAGGGTGAGAAGAAAGGAGGAAGAAGGAGGCAGAGGAGGGAATGGAGGGAAGGGGAGGGAACTAATGATGACTGAGTGTGAGATGAGTATTTTTATCGACGTCTTTCTCTATCTCTGTCTCTATATTTCTGCGTTTTTTTTGTATGTCTCTTCGGTTCTTATCTTCTTTGTGCTTTCGTATCCTGCTTCTATTCTTATCTGCTCTTTCTCCTCTTCCTCTTTCTCTCTTTCTCGCCCTCCTTTCTCTTTCTCTACACACACACAAACACACACACACACACACACACACACACACACACACACACACACACACACACACACACAAACAAACACACACACACACACACAAACACACACACACACACACACACACACACACACACACACACACTTCCTCTTTCATCTTCCTCTTACATCTCTCTCCTTCCTCCCTTCCTACACATCCTACATTCTCTCCCTCTATTGCCTCTTCAATCAACTCTTTTCGCCCCCCCCCATCCCCCATCCCCCATCCCCTCCCCCCTCAGAACTAAGTTATACTTGGGCAATGTCCGGCAGACGAGTCCCCTCCCCCTCCCCCCCACCCTTTAGATGGCCCTTCCTTCCCCTCATCCCTCATACTCACCCCCCCCACACCTCATGGAGAGACAACCTCCCCTCCTTCCCCTATTTCTACCCCCTTCTTTTGACCCCTCGTCTTCCCCCTTCTCCCTTTCCCCTCGTCCTCCCCCTTCTCCCTTTCCCCTCTCCCTTCCCCCTCGTCCTCCCCCTTCTCCCTTTCCCCTCTCCCTTCCCCCTCGTCCTCCCCCTTCTCCCTTTCCCCTCACCCTTCCCCCTCCCCTCCTTCTTCCCCTCACCCTGTACCCCTTAGAAAATTCGTCTCCCCCTCCTTCTTTGACCCTTAGCCCTCTTAGAAGATTCTACCCCCCCCCCACACCTTCACTTGCTATTGCCCCCTCCCCCCTTCCCCCTCTCCCCCTCTCCCCAGCTCGGACACGTTTCTTCCGTCTGTCTCCCACGTTTATTGTCCCTTCCTCACCTCCATTCATTCGCAGGATATTTCAAGCAATGACTTCCCCTCTCTGTCTCCCCTTTCTTTGTTACGCTCCGAACCCCCTTCTCTCTCTTCTCACCCTTCCTCCCTCTCTTTCCTCTTCCTCTCTCCATCCTCCGTCTTCCTTCCTCTTTCTCTCTCTCTCTCTCTCTCTCTCTCTCTCTCTCTCTCTCTCTCTCTCTCCCCTCTCTCTCTCTCATCTCTCTCTCTCCCTTCCCTCCCTCCCCCCCCCTCCCCCCCCCCCCCCACCTCTCTCTCTCTCTCTCTCTCTCTCTCTCTCTCTCTCTCTAACTCCCTCCCTCCCTCCCTCCCCTCCCCCCCCCCCCCCCCCCCCACCCCCCCCCCCCCCCCCCCCCCCTTCCCCCCCCCCCCCCACTCTCTCTCTCTTGACCAGCGTCCTTCCATCCCTCATTCGCTTCCTTTCATCCCGTCTTCCTCGCCCATTGCCGTGTCTCCTGACGAAGGTAAAGCGAGAGAGAGAGAGAAACATTCCCAGCGGTGTCAGCAAAGGCATCTGCTGACCGGGCTGACACTCGCCTTTGGCCCAAAGATCCGGGACTGCATAATCCAATTTTTATTTCTGTCAAGGAGGCGAAAAGAGAGAGAGAGAGAGAGAGGATGATGACGAGAGAGATAGAGGAGAGAGAGAGAGTGAGAGGAGAGGGAGAGATTGAGAGAGAGCAGAGGAGAGAGAGAGAATGAGGAGAGAATGAGAGAGAGAGAGAGAGGAGAGACAGTGAGAAAGCGACGAGAGAGAGGGACAGGAGAGAGCGAGAGAGAGAGAGAATGAGAGAGAGAAGAGAGAGACGAGGAGAGAGAGAAAAGAGAGAGAGGATGAGAGAGGAGGGCGATCGGAGAGAGAGAAGAGAGAGAGGAACGAGGGAGGAGAGAGAGGAGGGAGGAAGAGAGAGAGAGAGAGAGAGTGAGAAGAGTAGAGGGGAGAAGGAGGGAGAGAAGGGAGAGAGAAGGAGAGAGGAGAGGAGGGAGAGGAGGAGGAGAGAGGAGAAGGAGGAGGGGGAGGAGAGGAGAGAGAGGAGGAGAGAGAGAGAGAGAGACGAGAGAGAGAAGAGAGAGAGATGAGAGGAGAGTGAGATGAGAGGAGAGAGAGATGAGAGAGAGAGGAGAGAGGAAGAGGAAGCGCAGAGGGTAGAGAGAGAGAGGACTGAGAGAGAGAGCGAGAGAGACGAAGAGAGACGGAGAGAAGAGAGACGAGAGGAAGAGAGAGAGAGAGAGATTGAGAGAGGCGAGAGGGGAGAGCCACACGAGGGAGAGATGAGAGAGAGAGGGAGAGAGAGAAGAGACAGAGAGAGAGGAGACGAGAGAAGATAGAGGAGGAGAGAGAGAGAGAGACGAGAGAGAGAAAGAGAAGGAGAGAGAGCGTGAGAGGAGAGAGAGAGAGAGGAATTGGAGAGGGAAGAGGAGAGAGATGAGGGACGAGAGGGATGAGAGAGATGAGAGGAGAGAGAGAGATGATGAGAGAGGAGGAGGAGAGAGAGGAGGATGGAAGAGAGAGGAGAGAGAGACGAGTGAGAGAAGACAGAGAGAGGGAGAGAGGACAGAGAGAGAGGAGAGAGGTGAACGGGAGAGAAAGAAGAGGACGAAGAGAGCAGAGGATGACGAGAGGTAGAGGGAAGGAGAGGAGAGAGCTGAGAGATGTTGGAGAGAGAGTGAGAGAGAGAGAGGGAGAGAGAGAGACGCTAGAGAGAGCAGAGAGAAAGAAAGAGAGAAGGGAAAAGAGGGAGAGAGAGAGAGAGGAGGAGAGGAGACCGAGAAGATGAGACGAGAGAGAGAGAAAGAGAGAGAGAGAGGGGAAACTGAGAGAGAGAGAGAGAGAGAATGCGAAAAGATGGAGAGAGGAGATAATCTAGAGATAGCCGGAGAGAGAGAGAGGAGAGGGGGGGGGGGGGGGGGGGGGGGGGGAGAGAGGTAGAGAGAGAGATGAGAGCGAGAGAGAGAGGAGAGAGAGAGGGATGATAGAGAGAGGAGAGAGAACTACCGAGAGAGGTGAGGAGAAGGAACGGAGAGAGAGATGAGAGAGAGAGAGAGGAGAGGGGGACGAGAATGATGAGGAGAGAGAAGGATGAGAGGACGAGAGAAGAGAGAGACGAGGAGAGAGAGATGAGAGAAGAGAGGAAGAAGAGAGAGAGAGGGAGAGAGAACTGGAGAGAGAAGAGATGGAGAGGAGAGAGAGAGATCGAGACTGAGGAGAGGAGAGAAAAGAAAGAGATGAAGAGAGAGAAAGAGAGAGATTACGAGAGAGAGAAGAGAGAGAGAGAGGGAGAGAGAGAGAGAGAGGGAGAGAGAGAGAGAAAAAAAAAAGTTGATGATGACCTGAAGGAGATATATATATACGCGAGAAGGAGTCAACGAGGGGGATGGTGGAGGAAGAGGGAAGTGGGGGGTTGGGTGAGAGGTTAGAAGGGTTGAGAAGACCTGGGAGGGGGGGGGGGGGGTTGGGGGGTTGGGGGGGGTTGTTGGGGGGGGGGGGGGGGGGGTTGTTAGAGGCTGAGGTGGGGGGGTTAACGGGGGTAGATAGACAGGGAGGGTTGATGTTAGCGATTGCAAGGGGTAACATGAAGGGTTAAATGGTTAAAGAGTTAAAAAGCTAAGTTAAATGGTTAAAGAGTTAAAAGGTTATAGTATTGAAGGGGTACAGGTTGGGGAGGGGAGGGGTACAGGCACTAGTATGGCATCTTTTAAAAGCATCTTCTAACACCATCTTCTTAATGTCATTTATATGCATCTACTGGTTTCTCCTGACATCACTATCCAATATCCAAGACGAAGACCACATATCCCTTGCTGAAGACTCACCCCTTAAGGCCTATACTTTAAGACCTTACTCCTTAAGACTCCTATCTCAAGAAGACTCACTCCTTTAGGCGTGGGGTGGGCTTTTTTTAAGACCATGGACTCACAGGTAGGGACACACACCTTAAGATATATATTCCTGTGGACTCGAACTTTAAGACTCACGCGCTTAGACTCGATTCCTGAGACTCTGTCCATAAGATTCACCCTTTATGACTCACGCTCTAGAGATTACAGCTTGAGACTCACTCGTTTAAGACTCGCATCTGAAGATTCATATACTTTAAGACTAACTGCTTAAGATTAACTCCTAAAGACTCACTCCTTCTGACTCACGCTTTAGAACTCATACATAGATCTTAAGACTTTAAAAAAATTAACTAAGAATAAATAAATAAATAAATGAAATACACCTTAAAACTCACACCCTATGACTCACAATTTGCGATTCATAACCTGAAACTCACACCTCAGTACCCTCACCTTAAGACTCACAACCTTATGACTCACACCTTAAGACTCACAACCTAAAAGACTCACAACCATAACCCTTCAATACCCACACCTTAGGACTCAACAACCCGACATTCACAACCTGATCCTCACACCTCAAAATATACTCACCAAGCTACAAACACGTAACGTAGCTTGAACTTAGCGTGGGCGGGGGTAACTCAAACAAAATTCGACACTGACACATGCTGTAATTTCCTCCGATAGATGTTTATTGTCTATCATCAACGTGCGGGAATGATATTGAGGTAAATAATAGAAACGTTTAAGTGTTTTGTTTTCTGTCTTATGTAACTTACTGGATCTTGATTAATATGAAGCTGAATTGACTGTTATTTTTTTATTACTGATTAGTAGAGTTTGGTGAACATGAAGTCCAACTGAGTT
>NC_051398.1:41304729-41307229 GCF_015228065.2 Penaeus monodon
TATATATATATATATATATATATATATATATATATATATACATGCATGTATAGATAGATAGATAAATAGATAGATAGATAGATAGATAGATATGTGTGTCTATCTATTCCTTTATGAGTCACGTTCAAGCGAGAAGAAGCTGATTCATGTGTCATGAAAATTTTTTCTCCTCCTCCTCCTCCTCCTCCTCAAATTCGTCTCTTTCTTGTTTTATATTCTTCCAATTATCACCTTTATTCAGTTGCTTTCTGTCCCTTTCTTTACTTTATTAATCCTTCTCCTTCTGTTTCTTTTCTGGCCTTTCTATATATATATATATTTTTTCTTCTATGTTTTTTTTTTTTTTTAATTTACTTCCTTTTTCTCTTTTTTTTTTTTTCTTTTCCTTTGTCTCTTCATATTTCTTGATCCTTTTCTTTCTTTCTTTCTTTATCTATATATTTTTGCTTTGCCTTTTCCCTATTTCGTTTATCCGAGTTTGTTTAATTTTTCCTTTCGTATCGTTATTTTCTTTTCTCTTTCATACTTTCTGTTTTGTGTTTCCTTATTTCTCGTATTTTTCTCTCTCTTTTCTCGTCTGTCATACTGTCTATCTGTCTGTCTATTTGTCTGTTGTGTCTATCTGTCTGTCTATATGTCTGTATATCTGTCTATCTGTGTTTGCGTGTCTGGCTCTTTCTCTGTCTATCTATTTATCTATTTAGCTATCTATTTATCTCCTCTATTCTGTTCTATTTTCGGTTCCTCTCTCTCTCTCTCTCTCTCTCTCTCTCTCTCTCTCTCTCTCTCTCTCTCTCTCTCTCTCTCTCTCTCTCTCTCTCTCTCTCTCTCTCTCTCTCTCTCTCTCTCTCTCTCTCTCTCTCTCTCTCTCTCTCTCTCTCACTCACTCACTCACTCACTCTCTCTCTCTCTCTCTCACTCTCTCAATCTCCACCTCTCTCTCACTCTCTCTCTTTCTCTGTATATCTCTCTTTTTATCTGTCTGTCTCCTGCTCTCTCACTCTCTCTCTCTCCATCTATTTCCTTTTCCATAATCCGCGTCTTCTCTCTTTACTCCTTTTTCTCTTCTCACCTGCATTCTCTCCACCTTCTCCCCCCCCCCCCTCTCTCTCTCTCTCTCTCTCTTGTTCTTCTTTTCGTACCTCAGCGCCAGCCTCGCCCCCCCCTCCCCCTCCCTTCGGCTCCTTACCCACCTATTTCTCCTCCCCCCCCCCCCTTCCTCCGTTCACTTCTATTCCTTTTTCTTTTTCCTTTCTCCTGTTTTTCTCTTGTGGTTTTCTTCTCTTCTCCCTCCTCCTTCTCTCTCTCTCTTTCTCGCTTCTTTTCGTCTACTTTTTTTCTTCCTTCTCCTTTCGTAAATCTCTCAACCTCCTACCCACTCTTCTCCAACATCCCTCCCCTCCCCCCCTCCAACTCTTCATCTTCCCCCTCCTCCCCCCCTCCCATAACCCCCACCCTTATTCCCTTCACCCCCCCCTCATATCCTCTTACCCCCTTCCCATACCCCTGCCCCCACCACCCTTCCCCCTCATACCCTCCTCCCTCCTCCCCCCTCATACCCTCCTCCCTCCTTCCCCCTCATACCCTCCCCCCCTTCCCCCCTTCCCCTCATACCCTCCTCCCTCCTCCCCCCCTTCCCCTCCTCCCCTCCTCCTCCCCTCCCCGCCCCCACCTGGCCCGGGGCACGGCCAGCGCGGGGCCAGCCGGTGCCGCCCCATAGCCTCCCTCAAAAACAAACGTCTGAGCTCTCTGTTCATAAATAATGTTCGGCGCTGACAGTATCGGCGTCGGGGCCCTTGAGTTCATTAAGTGAACGAGCGCGCGACCGCTGAACACGGATACCAGCCCCGCCTCCCTCGCGTTAACATCTCACGACCCAAAAACCTGTGCTCACCTCCGTGCCCGTTCGCTCGCCCGCCCCCCCCCGCCTCTCGCCTCCCGCGCGCGCGCTCAGCCTCGTGCGTTCGCTAGGGTTCGATAATTTCGCTAGGTTCGCTAGGTTCGTTAAACTCGCTAGGTTCGCTAAATTTGCCAAGTTCGTTGAACTCGCTAGGTTCGCTAAAATCGTTAGGTTTGCTAAACTCACCATGTTCGCTAATCTCGCTAGTGTCGTTAAACTCGCTAGGTTCGCTAAACTCGTTAGGTTCGCTTAACTATCTAGTCTGCTGAATTCACTAGGTTTGCTAAACTCGCTAGATTCATTAAACTCGTAAGGTTCGTTAAACTCACTAGTTTCGCTATCCTCACTAGGTTCGCTAAACTCGCCAAGTTCGGTAACCTCGGTAAGTTCGCTAAACTTGATAGGTTTGCTAAATTTGTTAGGTTCACTAAACTCGGTAGGTTCGCTAATCTCGCTAGTGTTGTTAAATTCGCTTGGTTCGCTAAACTCGCTAAGTTCACTGAACTCGCTAGGTTCGCTAAATTCGTTAGGTTTGCTAAACTCGCTGGGTTCACTAATCACTAATCGCTAAACTCGTTAGGTTTGTTAAACTCGCTAGGT
>NC_051398.1:41309729-41312229 GCF_015228065.2 Penaeus monodon
ATTTATTTATTCATTGACATATTTCCTAGTCATCAAAATCAAAATGATGATAATAATAAATAGATAAATTCTCTTGTGCTGTGAGTGTTAATTTGATGCTCAATTTCTTATCTGCATATTCAGGTCATTTGGAAACTTTTTGCAGATAATGAAATTCTCAATAAAATCATGCTATTAACTTTATTTTTATTAATTTATTTATTTACCTATTCGTTTGTTTATTATTATTATTATTATTATTTTTATTATTATTATTATTGTTATCATCATTATTATTATTATTATTATTATTATTATTATTATTATTATTATTATTATTATTATTATTATTATTATCATTATTATTATTATTAGTTGCACTGCATTTGACGATACTAATACTAATGGTGATATGACAATAGCAATAACTATGTTGATAATGATAATTACATAATCCTATTTACAGGTAATGATGCTAACTTTAATAATGATTGTAGCGATGAAGTAACAGTGATAATGGTGAAGATAACACTGATAGTGATAACAATACTAACATTGAGGAGATAATGATAGTAATAATTTTGATAACATCATTAGTATTACGACTTTAATTCCTGTTGTTAATAGTCATAATTATAATGATAATGATAGCTGATGGTAAAGATAACAATCAATGAAAATGGGAAGTGGGGTAGTAGTGATAATGATAATTATAATGATAATCATAAAATCGACAATGAAAGAGATAGCAATAATGACAATAATATCAATAGTAAGTTAAAATAATAAAAACATCAATGCCAACAAATATAAGTATACAAAGAGTTAGTACAAAAAACAAAACAAATAAAAAAAAGAAAACAGAAAAAAGAAAAGAAAAAAAAGAATGAAAGAAAGAAAGAAAAAAGAAAGAAAGAAAGAAAGAAAAAAAGAAAAGAAAAGAAAAGAAAAGAAAAAAAATATATAAGAAAGAAAAAAAAAGGGAAAACGAGAGAGAAAGAGAGAGAGAGAGAAAAAAAAGGCATGAATACAATACTAAGATTATTCCTTCCCTGACTTGGGGCTATTTATTATTGTCATTAGTTTTATTAATTATCCTCTGTGCTTATCTACGTTAGGTGTTTCGATGACGCAACCACCGGCGGCGTATTCACTCTCTGAACGCATGACAGAAGCAGCATAGAATCATAATAATTCAGATCTAGACTTGCTCCTTCTCTCCCCTCCCTCTTGCTGTTGATCACTCCCCCCCCCCCCCTTTCCCCCTCTTCATCTTGGCTTCTCTCCTTTATCGTTCCTCCCCTCACCTCCCCTTCCTGTTCTCAGTCCCCTTGCTCTCTCTCCTTCTTAACCCCTTTTCCTTTCCTTTCTCAGTGGAATCTATCCTCCTCCTCCTCCAATTCCTCCCTTCTAACCTTTTCTCTTTTCTTCTCCCCTTCCTCCCTTTTCCCCTTTCCTCTCTTCTTCTCTCCTTCTTCCCTTTTCCACTTTCCTCTCTTCTTCTCTCCTTCCTCCCTTTTCCCCTTTCCTCTCTTCTTCTCAATTTCTCCCTTCTCCCCTTTCCTCTCAACTTCTCTCCTTCCTCCCTTCTCCTCTTTCCTCTCTTCTTCTCAATTTCTCCCTTCTCCCCTTTCCTCTCTTCTTCCCTCCTTCCTCCCTTCCCCCCTATCTTTTCCCCTTCTCCTCCCCTTCCCCCTCCCCCCTTCTCCTTTCTTCCTCCCTTCTCCCCCTGTCTTTCCTCCTTCTCCTCCCCCCTCCCCCCTTTCTCCCTCCCCCCTTTCTCCCCCCCCCCCTTTTATCTCAAATCCGACCCCCCACGTTGTCGGTCCTACATTCACAAACAAATACTTTCTTTGTTCTTTTGCCGTTTCAACCATTGCCCTTTGTTGCACGAATTCCCATAGATGTTTTGTTTTCAATTGATGTAGACCGTTTATTTGATCTGAAGTTTATTAACCGGTAAGTTGGTATAAATCGCTTCGGAAATGATTAATAAAAAAAAATGTGTATTTTTTTTTTATATCCTTTACGCAAGTTTTACTTAATCTTCTTCGTCTTACAATTATATTTCTTTCTCTACTCTTTATTACCATTTTCTCCCTTCCTTTTCCCTTTCCCTTCCTTCACTTTCTTCTCTTTCATGCTTTCTCCCCCCCCCTCCCCCCTCCCCCTCCCCCACCCCACATTTTTTTTTTTTTTTTTTTTTTTACTCTGAATTCATTAAATCTGCTCGTGTCTACCGTTATCTGTAGCATGACCTTATTAAGCTAATCAGAACAGAGGTCAGAGAGGAAGGTATTGAGGCAACTCAGGTCAAAATCCTTTCTCTCCGGGTCACTTAACTCTCGAGAATAAAGAGAGAGAGAGAAAAAAAAGAGGGAAAATGAGAGATAAAAATCATATTAGAATGAGAGAGGGGGAGGGAGAGGGAAGGAGAGAGAGAGAGAGAGAGAGAGAGAGAGAGAGAGAGAGAGAGAGAGAGAGAGAGAGAGAGAGAGAGAGAGAAAAGAGAGAGACGCAC
>NC_051398.1:41322229-41324729 GCF_015228065.2 Penaeus monodon
GAATAAAAGATAGGATACAAAGAGAATATAAAATTAGTAAAGGAAAAGAAAAAGATGAAGAGGAGAAAATGAAAAGAAGGAACAGAAATATAAAACAAGAAAAATTATAATAATAGAAAAAAAAAAAAATTAAATATAAAACAAGAGACAAATGCTTTGTATAGATGAGAAAGTAATAATAAAGTACGATAAGAGGAAGAAACAAACTTAGAAAGGGAGAATAAGAAAAGAAAAAAGAGAATGAGAAAACAAGAGAGAAAGAAGAAAGTAAGTGATAAAGATGAAACGAAAAATAAAAATATGAAAGAAATAAGGAAAAAGTAGAAAAAATAAGAAAAGAAATATAAAAAAAAGGGAAAAACAAAAAATTAAAGAAAAAAAGGCGAATGATAAAAAAAGAAAAAAAGAATAACAAAAAATACCGTGAAGTACAATGAAAATAAGAAAGAAAGAAAACGAAGGAAGGGAAAATCAAAACGAAAGAAAAGGAAAAAAAAATAAAGGAACTGCCGAAACGAAAAGAAAGAAAGAAAATAAAAACCCTAAAACCAAGGAAAAGGACACAATAAATAAACAAACAAACCGACAAAATAAAATAAAATAAAATGAAGGAGCCATCGAAACGAAACGAAACGAAACGAAACGAAACGAAACGAAACGAAACGAAAAAAAGAGTGAAATACCCCAACCCTCCCCCTCCCCCTCCCCCTCACACCCCACCCCCACCCTAAAGAGTCACGCCAAAAAACAAAAACAAAAACAAAAACAAAAAGAGAGAGAGAAAAAAAAAAACAAGCAAAAAAATCACGCCAAAAAAACAAACAAAAAATGTACGCCAATCAAACGCCAAAAATATTACATACACAAACACAACCCCTCCCCCCCAAAGAAAAAAGAAAAAAAAACGCAAAAAAAAAAAAAAATCACGCCAAAAAAATCACACAAAAAACAAACACACATACACACAAAATCACGCCAAAAAATACACACAAAAAACACACACACACACAAAATCACGCCAAAAAAATACAAAAAAAAAAAAAAATCACGCCCCAAAAAAATTCACTCAAAAAAAAAAAAAAAAAAAAAGTTCCGCAGCGCTCCTCTCCGCGCGGATCTCCCTCGCTCGCCGCAGCCGCAGCCGCAGCCGGCGAGAGCGAGCGATGATTTACACAAGGGATCCCTGAGAAGATTACAGTGGTGGTCCCTTCGCCTGTCCGCACGTCGGCTGGCTATGTCCAACACCTGATTTATGAGCCAAAGGGGGCGCGTCTCAGGGCATGAGGGCCCCTCCTCCCTCCCTCGCTCTCTCCCTCTCTCTCTCTCCCTGTCTGCCTCTTTCTCTGAATCTCTGAATCTTCCTCTCTTCCTCTTTGTCTCGCTCTCTTCCTCTCTTCCTCTTTGTCTCGCTCTCTTCCTCTCTGCTTCCTTCTCTTCCTCTCTCCCTTCGTCTCTGTTTCGTTCCCTTCCTCTCTCCCTCTCTCCCTTCCTCTCTCTCTTTCTCACTCTTTTCCTCCTCCTCCTCCTCCTCCTCCTCCTCCTTCTTCTTCTTCTTCTTATCCTTTTTTTCTTCTCTCTCTTTTCCATTGTGTTTCCTTTCCCTTTTCTTCATTTTCTCTCCTATTCTTCTCTCTGTTTCCCATTTTTCCCTATTCTTTTCCCTCCTCCTCTCACTTTTCCATCTCATCTCCCTTTCCCTTCCTTTCATTATCGTTCTCCCCTTCTCTCTCTTCCCTCTTCCTTACCTCCTCCTTTCTTACTCTCTTTCAGAAATAATGAAGAAGGGAGAGCGATAGACGGATTGATAAATGGACGTGATAAGGGAGTGTAAACAAACAGATAATAAGAAGAATGAGGAGGAGAAGAATAAGGAGGAGAAGAATAAGGAGGAGAAGAATAAGGAGAGAAAGGTGAAGAGCAACGAGAGGAAAAGGAAGAGACGGAGAAATGACAAGTGGAAGGAAGATGGATAAAATGATGGATGAGCGAAAGAGGGAAAAAGAGAGAAAGAGCTGGAAGAAGATGAAGAGGAAGAACAAGAATTAGAAGAGATTGAAAGATGGAAATAGGAGGCGGAGGAGGAGGAGGAGGAGGAGGAGGAAAAGGAAACAGGAGGAGGAGGAGGAGGAAGAGGAGTAAGACGAAAAAGAAGAAAAGAAAGAAGATGAAAACGAAATGGAAGATGATAACGATGATGATTATGATTAGACTTTGAAGAAGAATAAGAGAAGAGAAGAGAAGAGAAGAGAGAGAGAGAGAGAGAGAGAGAGAGAGAGAGAGAGAGAGAGAGAGAGAGAGAGAGAGAGAGAGAGAGACAAAGAGAGAGACAGAGAGAGAGTGAAAGAGTATCAAGAAAAGCAGAAGGAAAAAAAGATGACTCAAAAAGGGCAGGATAAAAAGGAGAAGGAGGAGGAAGAAGAAGAAGGGAGAAGTAGAGGAGAGGCGAGGAGGGTTAGGATAAGGAGGAGGGGAGGAAGAGGAGGAGGAGGAGGAGGAGGGG
>NC_051398.1:41349239-41354239 GCF_015228065.2 Penaeus monodon
ATGGGGGGAGGGGGGGCCTCATTTCTTTTTTTTTTTTTTTTTTGTTTTTTTTTTTTTTTTTATTTTTTTAAAGTGGTCAGTCTGAGCGCGTGGTCACAGCATGAATCAATTGCGTTTAGTGATGCTCTGGAGGAGTTCTGGTAGGTCCCCAGTTCCTTTCCACGGAGGGGTGCTGGTGTTTACCTTTTTAGGTAATCTTTCTCTCTTATTTTATCCGGGCTTGGGACCAGCACTTGATTTGGGGCTGCTTGGCCCCCCAGTGGTAGGTGGGCAATCGAGGTGAAGTTCCTTGCCCAAGGGAAACAACGCGGCGGTCGGTGACTCGAACCCTCAAACTCAGATTGTCGTCGTGAAGTCTTGAGTCCGACGCTGGGGTGTGTTGTGTGTGGTGTGTGTGTGTGGTTGTGTGTGGTGTGTGTGCGTGTGTGTGTGTATATAGTTTTATATATAGATATATATATAAAATAAATATATATAATAAAATATATGTGTGTGTGTGTGTGTGTGTGTGTGTTTTGGTGTGTGTGTGTGTGTGTGTTTTGGTGGTGTGTGTGTGTGTGTGTGTTGTGTGTGTGTGGTGTGTGTGTGTGTGTGTGTGTGTGTGTGTGTGTGAGTGTGTGTGTAAGTGTGTGTGTAGCCCAAACTGCCTAACTTTTCCCATCACAAAAAATCCAGAAGGCTAAATAGATAACGTAGTTCTTTGTGGGGGGACTGGTTAAGAAAAAATACATGACTCTCGCTCAGTACAATTAGACAAATACCCGCCCCCCAAAAAAAAAAAAAAAAAAACACAGACTCATACACATCAAAGAAAAAGAAAAGAAAAGAAAAAAAGAGAGTAAAAATGATTTTTCTCCAAATTATCTATCGAGATCTAAATAATCTGCAATGATGAGTTCAGTCTATGTATAACGGGGGGAAAGGGGAGAGGGGGAGAGGGGAGTGGATGGGGAAGGGGATATAAGAGGAGGGAGGAGGAGGGGGATAGGGAGAGAGGGGGAAGAATGGGGAAAGGAGAAGGGAAGAGATGATGGGGCAGGATGAGGAAAGGGATAAGGAAGAGAGGAATGGGGTATGAATAAGGGAAGAAGAGAAGAAGGTGGGTCTAATTCTGCCCCCCCCCCTTCTTCACCCTCCTCGTTTACTGGGTGAAGAGGAGAAGAAGGAAGGGAGAAAATCAGACACTGAATTGATAGGGTATTTGTCTTAGAAGAAGGGGGGGAAGGAGAAGGAGGAGGAGGGGGAAGGAGTAAGAGGAGAAGGAGGAAGAGAAAGAGGAGGAGGAGGAGAAAGAGGAGAAGGAGGAGGAGGATGAATAGGAGTTGGAAGAGGAAGAGGGGGAGAAGAAGGATGAGGGGAGGAAGAGGGGGAGAAGAGAGGAGGAGGAAAGAAGAGAGAGGGGAACGTGAGTGAAGATGGGGAGAAGGAAGGGAAGAGAAGGAGGGGGAAAGATGGAAGGGAGGAGAAAAAAGGAAAAAGGGAATTAAATCGTGAGGGATGACGAAAGTGGAGATGAGAGAGGGTAAGAGGAGAAAGAATAAAAAAGGAAATGAAAGCGAAGGAAAAGATAAAAAAAGGGCTAATGATGAAAAAATCCCAGAAAAGAAAGGAAAGAGAGAGAGAGAGAGAGCTATAACGCGAAGCGAAGAAGAAGAAGAAGAAGAAGAGGAAGGGGACACAGAAAGAGGAGAATAAGATGGCAAAAGGGGGGTAGGGGGGGGAAGGGGAGGAGGGTTGTCTCGTAATGTAGTAGCACGATTTTGAAAACCATTTTGCATAGTCACGAGCTGGATGTCGGGTGCCTATGAACGTATCTTTAGACTATGCAAATTCCCCGTGACTGTCTTTCTCTCCGCAGGTGGCTTTTGGCGTGTGTTTGGGGGGGGGTGGGGGGGGGCGCACGTGTGTGTGTGTGTGTGTGTGTGTTGTGCGTATTAGTGTGTTTATAGAGGTGTGTGTGGGTGTTGGGATGGTGGGGGGTGGGGAGAGGGAGTGTGTGTGTGTGTGTTTGTTTGTTTGTTTATGTGCGTGTATCTGCTTTTTGTGTTGCTTGTTTATGTGCGTGTATGTGTGGTGTGTCTCTATCTGTTATGTTTATGTGTATATGTCTGTGGAATGTTAGTGTGCTTGTGTTTTTGTTAATTATCTGTGTATTTGCCTTTTCGTAGGGATGTGATTGTGCATGAATATGTATATATGCGAGTGTGCCTGCATTTCCGTGCATGTGCATGAAATCCCCTGAGAGTGCATGGCAGAAGCTAATCATTTATAACGTAGCTTATTAAAAAGCAAAAAAGTAAAAAAAAAAAAAAAAAAAAAAAAAAAAACTGCATGATAATTCTCTTGTTTTACTCTTGGTCGACTTAACGTCATAAATTAGTTGATTATTGCTCGTTACGAAAGATTAAATCGCAAAAAGATTTTTTCAATAAACCACTTTCTTTTTTTTTATTGAAATTCATCAACTCGACGAACCGGGGTCAGATGAATTGCAAATAAACGACGGATTTTTAGAAACTTTAAGATTTTATAACCACAGAAGACATGTTTCACCTACGCTTGCTTGCTGCTTGATGCAAGAAAGCACCAAGGAAAAAGTCTTGCTTTTCCTTTTTTTAGTCTTTCTTACTCTCCCCTCTCTTCTCTTTCTCTCTCTCTCCTCTCTCTCCCCTCCCCTCTCTCTCTCTTCTCTCTCCTTTTCTCTCTTCCCCTCTCTCTCTCTCTCTCTCCTCTCTCCTCTCTCTCTCTCTTCTCCCCTCTCTCTTCCCCTTCTCTCCTTTTCCCTTTCTCTCTCTCTATCAATTATATCAATATTATCAATATATATATATATATATTATATATATATATATAATATATTAATATATATATATGTAATACATATATATATTATACTATTCATATATTATATATATATATTATATATATAATATATACATACACACACACACACACACACACCCACAGCACCTTCCTCGATTTCTCTTTTTTTTTTCTTTTTTTTTAACTTTCCTCTATCGTCTTTTCAAAAAAAAAACTCGAACGAAAGAAATGCCGCTCTTGTCCCCAATAGCAGCATGAAACGGACAACTTAAGTGAAGCAATTATTTTGCGGTGGATGAGGAAGAAAATGTGTATGTAATCCATACACATATATACAGTACTATCTATATAACTTATATATACTATATTATATTTTTCTAATATATATATATATATATATATATATATATATATATAAGTGGCCTGTGTGTGTGTTTGTGTGTGTGTTGTGTGTGTGTGTGCGTGTGTGGGGTGTGTTGTGTATATATATTTTATATATTATATATATATATATATCTATATATATAAAATATATATATATCTATATATTATATATATCACTATATTACATAATATAAATATATATTTAATGTATATGTATATATACGATTCATCTCTCTCTCTCGCTTTTTATAATATATATATAATATATTATATATATATATAAATATATTAATATATATAAATATTCTCTCTCTCTTCTCCCCCTCTCTCTCCTTTCTCTTTCTCTCTCCTCTCTTTCCCTCCCTCTCTCCCTCCCTCCCTCCTCCCTCCCCCTCTCCCCTCTCTCTCTCTCTCTCTCTTTTCGCGATCCTCCCCCCTTCCCCCCGGGAGTGCCCGGCCGGCCCCTGGTGGCAGTAGCGAGATATTACACAAAGTTTCCAATTCTTGAACGAAATAGCGTGAGATTTTGATTGACAGATGATGCTGCGAAAAATGTCACGAATTTAGATCTGCCGCCCCTGTTTTTTTTTTTTTTTATTACATTTTTTTTTTTTTTGTTTGTTTTTGTTTGTTTGTGTGTGTTTGTGTGTTTGGGTCTTTTTTTGTTATTACTTTTTTTTTTTTTTTTACAATGTTGTGTCAGGATCGTGATGCGTATTTTAGTTTGTGTGTGTGCGTGTATGTCTATGAAAAAATTTTCAGTACACCCACACACACACCACCCCCCACAACCACACACCTAAACCCCCACAAACCCCCCACACACACACACACACACCCCCACACACACACACACTTACACAATATATAAATATAATATTATATTATATATATATATATATATATATATTTTATATATTATATATATATACTAATCACCCAAAATACAAACATACAGAAACACACACTCCCAACAAACCACCCGCCTTTTAAGCATCTTATCTAACACTGATGCACAGCAGGATGAAAGTGAAGATGGATTCCCGATGTAATCTATCGACATTTTACGTTTATGTATGCGGATATCCCCCACTGGAGGCGAGGGGAAGGGGGGAGGAGGGAGGGAAGGGGGGGAGGGGGAGGGAGGGAGGAGGGGGGGGGGAGGGGGGAGGGAGGGGGGGGAAGGAAAGGGGGGGAGGGGGGGGAAAGGGGGGGGAAGGGGAGGAGGGAGAAGGAAAAAGGGGAGAAAGAGGGGGGGTTGGGAGGGAGGGAGGGAGAGAAAGAAGGGAAAGGGGGGGGAGGGAGGTAGGAGGTTTGGAGATGGGGTTTTATATATATAAATATATAATATATTTTATATATAATATATATATATATATATATGGGTGGGGTGGTGTGTGTGTGTCTGTCTCTAATTCTCTCGGGGTGTGGGTGTGTGTGTGTGTGTGTGTGTGTGTGTTGTTGTTGTCTTGTGTGGGGTTTTGTGTGGGTGTTGTGTGTGTGTGTGTGTTTTATGTTTGTGGGGTGTGGTGGGGTTTTGTGTGTGTGTGTGTGTTTGTGTGTGTATGTGTGTGGGGTGGGGTGTGTGTATGTGTGTGTGTATTTCATTTATATAATTTTATATATAATATATATAATATTATATAATATATATATATATTATAATATATATGTATTAATTTTATATAATATATATAAAATATTTTATTTTATATATATATTATAATATTATATCTTTGTTATGTATATAAATACTTTGAAAAAATATTTTAAAATAATTAAAATTTTAAAAT
>NC_051398.1:41374031-41376531 GCF_015228065.2 Penaeus monodon
CGGGAGATGGAGACGGAGGAGAGAGGAGGAGGAGATAAAGACAGAGAAAGAGAGAGAAAGAGAGAGAGAGAGAGAGAGAGAGACAGACGACAGACAGACAAAGAAAGACCCCCCTAAAAAACAAAAATACAAACAGAGACACACAAACAGAGAAAGACACACACACACACACACACACACACACACACACACACACACACACACACACACACACACACACACACACACGCACACACACACAGTAGGGAAATACCAGGCAGGCATCCCGCGCCAGGGTCGGGGAAGCTGGTGGCTAATTTGAAACCATAAAACAAAGTGCAGGACACCAATTTCTTCACCTGGGACGCTGTCGGCTACACCAGCGGCCGCCACAACACCACTACAGCTGCCGAACTACATGTGATGTGGAGCCGATACGGGGATGTGCGAGATGCGGTTGCCGGCTGGCGCTTTTCTCAGGGGGGGGGAGGGAGATGGATATGCAAATCTGGAATGATGGCCGGGTTTGAGGTAGGTTTTGATGGGCGGGTTTGAAGTAGATTTTGATGGGTGATTATGAAGTAGATTTTGATGGGTGATTATGAAGTAGATTTTGATGGGTGATTATGAAGTAGATTTTGATGGGTGATTATGAAGTAGATTTTGATGGGTGATTATGAAGTAGATTTTGATGGGTGATTATGAAGTAGATTTTGAAGTATATTTTGATGGGCGATTTTGAAGTAGATTTTAATGGGCGATTTTTTTGTCTGTCTGTCTGCGGCTTTGAAGTAGATTTTTGTCATACGGCTTTGAAGCAGATTTTGAAGTACAACTTTGGACTAGATTTTGAAATACTTTGAAGCAGATATTGAAATGCGATTCTGAAATGCGAGTAGATTTTGAAATATGATTTTGAAGTAGATTTTGAAATGTGACTTTGAAGTAGATTTTGAAATACGATATTTAAAGGCGAGTTTGATATACGACTTTGAAATACGGCTATGAAAAACGGCCGTAAATACGTATTAGTATTAAACTTTGAAATACAATTTTGAAGTAGACTTTGAAATTCGATTTTGAAATACGATTTTGAAATGCGATTTTGAAATACGATTTTGAAATACGATTTTGAAACACGATTTTGAAAGATGACTATGAAATTCGACTTTGAAATACGATTTTGAAGTAGATTTTGAAATACGATTTTGAAATACGATTTTGAAATACGATTTTGAAATGCGATTTTGAAATGCGATTTTCAAATACGATTTTGAAATGCGATTTTGAAATACGGTTTTGAAATGCGATTTTGAAATACGATTTTGAAATACGGTTTTGAAATACGATTTTGAAATACGATTTTGAAATACGACTTTGATAATGAGAAGCATCAATAGTCTCATCATTAATTCACTCTTTTCTCTTCACTTTGACATAATTATTAGTTTTTTGTCAAATATCTCTTTCTCTTTATGCGTGATTCCGTCTGTCTGTGTCTGTCTCTCTGTCTATCTTCTTGTATCTATCGTTCTGTGAATCTATCGTTATGTTCTTATCCCTTCTTTCGTATATGCTACCAACCTCCGTTCCTAATCTTCTCTTTTTTATTATTAGGTAAAGCTTAGGGAAATATTTAAAAGTATTGCTGTCTCACGCCTCCTGGATACATATTTTTTTCTCTGTCTGTCTGTCTCTCTCTCTCTCTTTCTCTCTTTCTCTTTCTCGCTCTCTCTCTCTCTCTCTCTCTCTCTCTCTCTCTCTTTCTCTCTCGCTCGCTCTCTCTCTCTCTCTCTCTCTCTCTCTCTCTCTCTCTCTCTCTCTCTCTCTCTCTCTCTCTCTCTCTCTCTCTCTCTCTCTCTCTCTCTCTCTCTCTCTCTCTCTCTTTCTCGCTCTCTCTTTCTCTTTCTGTCTCTCTCGCTATCTCTTTCTCATTCTCTTTCTCTCTCGCTCTCTCTTTCTCATTCCCTTTTCTCTCGCTCGCTCTCTTTCTCTCTCTCTCACTCTGTCTGTCTGTCTGTCTGTCTGTCTGTCTGTCTCTCTCTCTCTCTCTCTCTCTCTCTCTCTCTCTCTCTCTCTCTCTCTCTCTCTCTCTCTCTCTCTCTCTCTCTCTCTCTCTCTCTCTCTCTCTCTCTCTCTCTCTCTCTCTCTCTCTCTCTCTCTCTCTCCTCTCTTTCTTGCTTTCTCTCTCTCTCTCTCTCTCTCTCTCTCTCTCTCTCTCTCTCTCTCTCTCTCTCTCTCTCTATATATATATATATATATATATATATATATATATATATATAATTGATCTATATTTATCCATATTTATCTATCCCTCTATTTATCAATCTATCTATTTATCCGTTTACCATACCTTCAATATTTTTTTGTTTTTTTATCTATCTGTCCGTTATTCCAACTATTTGTTCATTATCCGATTTCTTTATCTATGTATAAGTGGAAGATCGGTAAATAATTGGGATTAAGAGAGAGAGAGAGAGAGAGAGAGAGAGAGAGAGAGAGAGAGAGAGAGAGAGAG
>NC_051398.1:41382736-41385236 GCF_015228065.2 Penaeus monodon
TTTTTTGGGGTTTTGGGGGTTTTTTTTTGTGGGGGTTTGTTTTTGGGTTGTGTGTGTGTTGGGGGGTGTTTTTTTTTTTTTTTCAGTCAGTCGTCTTTCGTTGTATGCTCTCTCTCTCTTCTCTCTCCCTCTCCCCTTTTCCCTTCTCCTCTCTCTCTCTCTCTCCCCGCTCCACCTCCCCCTCCCTTCTCTCTCCCTCTTTTCCCCGCTCCACCTCCCCCTCAAAAACCCTCTTTATTTTTCTATGACTCTCGCTCCCTGCCATCTCCCATTAAAATCTTTCCTCCTCTGTGTTTCCGCCCCTATCCCCACGCAAGGCATGCATATGAAACTTAATATATGTTAATCATTTATCTCGCCTTCAAACACACGCACACGCAGCAAAGGTCCTGGTAGCATCCTGGAGTGGGAACTTTGAATAAAAAAGCAAATGAAAAGTGTGTGTGTGTGTTTTGGTTGTTGTTGGGGGTTTGGGAGGTAAACCTGTCTGTCGTTGTTTTTTCTTCTTTTTTTTTTTTTTTTTTTTTTCTTTTTTTCCTCCTTCTCTTCTTTTCCCC
The DNA here is from genome assembly GCF_015228065.2 of Penaeus monodon. NCBI lineage: Eukaryota > Metazoa > Arthropoda > Malacostraca > Decapoda > Penaeidae > Penaeus > Penaeus monodon. The sequence continues at coordinate 41,383,294 of NC_051398.1, forward strand.
CTCCCCCCCCCCCCCCCCCCCCTCTCCCCTTTCCATCTTCCTTCTTTTTTCCTTCCTCTCTTTTCTTTCTCTCCCCTCTTCTCTCCTCTTTCTCTCTCTCTCTCCCTCTTCTCTCTTCTCTCTCCTCTCTCCCCCTCTTTATATTAATTATATATATATATTTTAATTATTATAATATATATATTATCCAATGTGTGTGGGTTTTGTGTGTGTGTGTGTGTGTGGTGGGTGTGGTTGGGTGGGTGTGTGTGTGTGCACACACACACACACACACACATAATTATATATAAAATTTTTATATATATATAATATATATATATATATATATAATATATTAAAGAGAGAGAGGAGAGAGAGAGAGAGAGAGAGGAGAGAGAGAGGAGAGAGGAGAGAGGGGAGAGGAAGGAGAAAAGGGAGAGAGGAGAAAGAGAGAGAGAGGGGGAGAGAGAAGAGAGACGAGAGAGAAGGAGGAGGAGAGAGAGAGAAGAGAGAGAGAGAGAGAGAGAGAGAGAGAGAGAGAGAAGAGAGAGAGAGCGAAAGACACCTGCAGGCAAATCAGTCCGTCAAAGCCATTTACGAGTGTCTGCTCCGCGTAAAATAAAATGCAAATGACTTGATCTCTTTTACGAAGGTTAACATGGCATCTGTCTTCAAGAGCAGCAAGGGTGAGTGTCGCTTGCACAAGCTCAGAGAAAGGGGGGAGGGGAGACGCGAGCAGGGGGGAGGAGGGGGGGAGGGAAGTGGAGGTTAATGGGGGGGGGGGGGGGAAGTGGGGGGGGGGGAGGGGGAAGGGGGGGGGGGAAAGGGGGGGGAAGGCCCCAAGGGGGGAGGGGGACCCCACCCCCCCCCACACTACCCCCCCTCCCCCCCTCTTTTCCCCCCCTTTAAAACCTTCCCATCTCACCTTCCCCTACACCCCCCAAACTTCCACCCAAATTTAAAAATACCCCCCCTTCCCCCCCCCCAAACTATCCCCACTTCCTTCCCCATCTACCCCTTACTCCCCTAACCCCCCTCCGTAACCTCCCAAAATTTTTTAAAACCCCTCCCCCCCCTAATCCCTTCCCCCCCCAGCCCCCCCCCTTCCCCCCCTCCCCCCCTTTACCCCTCCTCCCCCTCCCCCCCCTCCTTCCCCCCCTCCTCTACCCCCCCCCCTCCCCTCCCCCCCCCTTTTGCCTTGGGACAACCCTGGGCAAGTTGAAGCACGGTCGTATTGTCAAAAATCCAGATCTGATATTCGCGTTGTTTGGAGGGTTCCGCCACGGCAATTAAAGGCCGGGTTTTATTGACAGTGTGTGTGCGATTGGGGGAGAAGGGGGGGATGGGGGGGGGAAGAGGGGGTTTGGAGGGGAGGGGGGAGGGGGGTGGGATGGGGGGGGAGGGGGGGAGAGGGGGTGGGAGGGTGATGTTGGGGAGGAGGAGGAGGGGGGGTTGGCGAGAAGGAGGGGGGGGGGATTCAACTCCCCCCCTTCATCTCCCCCTCCCCCCTCCTCCCTCAACCCACCTCACCTTGAGAGAGAGAGACTAAAAGACTGGATTTAAGATGGACACCGAAAGATGTTAATTTTATGACTTTACAATATTACACACGAATAAAAAAGAAAAGAAAAACGGAGAGAGACGGAGAGAAAAATAGAGAGGGGGGGAGAAGAGAGAGAGAGAAAAAGGGGAGAAAAGAGGAGAGAGAGAGAGAGAGAGAGAAAGAAATTAGAAAGGGAGAGAGAAAAGAAGAAAAGAGAGAGAGAGAGAAGAAGAAAAGGGAAGAGAGAAATGGAGAGAGAGAAGAAAAGAGAGGAGAGGGGAGAGGGGGGAGAGGAGGAGAGAGAAGGACAGACAAAAGGGACAGACAAAAGACAGACAGACAGACAGACAGACAGAGAGAAAGAGGACAAAAGGGGAAAATTGGGTTTTTCGATAAAGGTTTTCAAAAAAGCAACAAACAG
>NC_051398.1:41417736-41419702 GCF_015228065.2 Penaeus monodon
CCCTCTCTCTCTCCCCTCCCCCCCCCCCCCCCCCCTCCCTCTCTCTCTCTTCTCCATCTCTCTCTCCCTCTCTCTCTCTCTCTTCTCCTCTCCCCCTCCTCTCTCTCCCCTCCTCTCTCTCTCTCTTCTCTCTCTTCCTCTTTTCTCTCTTTGTCCCCCTTTCCCCCCCCCCCTCTCTCTCTTTCTCTTTCTCCCCCCCCCTCCCTCTCTATTCCTCCTCGCCCTCTCTCTTCTCTCTCTTTTCCCCCTTCTTCTCTTCTCTCTCTCTCTCTCTTCTCTCTCTCTCTCTCTTCTCTCTCTCTCTTCTCCCCTTCCCCTCTTCTCTCTCTCCCCCTCTCTCTTCCTCTTTCTTTTCCCCTTTTCCCTCCTCTCTCTCTCCTCCCTCCCCCCCCCTCTCTTCTCTCCCCCTTCTCTTCTCTTTTCTCCTCTCTCCCCCTTTCTCTCCCCCCTCCTCTTCTCTCTCTCTCCTCTCTCAGTTTCCCTTTCTGTCTTTTCTCGTCCTCTTTCTCTCTCTCTCTCTCTCCCTCTCTCTCTCTCCCTCTCTCTCCTCCCTCTCTCTCTCTCTTTTCCTCCTCTCCCCGTTTCTTCTCTTCCTCTCTCTCCTCTCCTCTCTCTCCCATCCTCTCTCTCTCTCTCTGTCTCTCTCTTCTTCCTTTCTCTCTTTTCTCTGCCCTTCTCTCTCTCTCTCTCTTCTCCCTCTCTCCTCTCTCTTCTCTCTCTCTCTCTCTCTCCCCTTTCTCTCTTTCCCTCTCTCCCCTCTCTCTGTCTCTCTCTTCCCTCTCTCTCTCTCTCTCCCCTCTTCTCTCTCCTCTCTCTCTTCTCTCTCTCTCCCTCCCCCTCTCTCTCCCTCTCTCCCCTTCTTTTCCCTTTCTCTCTCTCTCTCTCTCTCCCCTCCTCCTCTCTTTTCCCCTTCTCATGGGGGTCTCCTGCCCCCCGTCAAAACAAAGGGAAATAATCTTAATTTACGTCTGTGTCTCGTTCTTCCTCTGCACCTTTTTCATCTCTTTTTCGTTCCCTTTTTTTTTTTTTTTTTCTCTCCTTTCTTTTTCTTTTCTTCTTTTGTCACTCCCCCCTTTCTCTTCATTTCTACGCCCTTTTTCGTCCCCTTATCCCTTCTGTTTTTTTCTTCCCTTTTTTTCTTCTCTTCTCTTTTGTCTCTCACTCCCCCTTTCTTTCTCTTTCCCCTTTTTTCATTTGTTTTCCCCTAATTTTTTATCTCTGTTTTACCCTTTTATTGTTTTTTTCCCCTTTTTCCCCTTTTTTTTTTGTTTTTCCTTCTCTCTACTTTTCCAAAATTTTCCTTCTCCCTCCTTTCCTTTTTCCTCTTCCCCTCTATCCTCTTTTCTTCCCATCTCTTCCTCTTTTTTTCTTTATTACTTTTCTTCCTCCAAATTCCCCATTTTTTCCCCTTTTTGTTCTCCTCCATTTCTTTCCCCTTCCTCCCTCTCGACCCTTCTTTTACTCTCCCTTTTTTCTCCACCCTCTTCTTCTCCCCCCTTCTCTCCTCTCCCTTTTCTCCCCATCCTCTTCCCCTCTTCCTCCCCATCCCCTCCCCCCCCCCCTCTCTCTCTCTCTCTCCCCTCCTCTCCCTCTCTCTCTCTTTTCCTCTCTCTCCTCTCTCTCCTCCTCCCCTCTCTCTCTCTCGCCTTTTCCTCTCCTTCTCCCCTCTCTCATCCCCTCCTTTCCCCTCCCCTCTCCCCCCCTCCCCCCTTTCTCCCCCTCTCCCCCTCCCCCCCCTCCCTTCCTCTCCCCCCCCCCCTCCTCTCCTTTTTCCCCTTTCCTCTACCCCCTCCCCCCCCCCCCCCTCCTCTCCTTCTCCCCTTTCCTCACCCCCCTTTTTGCCAGAGAGTGCCCCCGCGTTACCCCAAGTATACAGATCTCTCTAATGTCCGTCAAGTATCCTGTCGGCACCTGGGGGTTCCCTTTTAAAAAAGGGGGGGGGGGGGGGGGGGGGGGAAAAAAAGGG
>NC_051398.1:41419802-41424802 GCF_015228065.2 Penaeus monodon
CCTCCCCCTTCCTCTTTTCCTATCTCTCTCTCTCTCTCTTTCTCTCTCTCCCTCTCCTGTCTCTCTCTCCCTCTCTCTCTCTGTCTCTCTGTCTCTCTCTCTCTCTCTCTCTCTCTCTCTCTCTCTCTCTCTCTCTCTCTCTCTCTCTCTCTCTCTCTCTCTCTCTCTCATGGTGGTCTCCTGTCCCCCAGTCACAAGAACAGAATGGAAATAAGTCTTAATTTACGTCTGTGTCTCGTTCTTCCTCTGCACCTTTCTTCTATCTCTCTTTCGTTCCCTTTTTATCTTTTTTTTCTCTCCTTTCTATTTCTTTTCTTCTTTTGTCACTCGTCCCTTTCTCTTCATTTGCTACGTCCTTTTTCGTCTCCTTATCTCCTTCTGTTTTTTTTCTTCCTTTGTTCTCTTCTCTTTCTCTTGTGTCTCTCTACTCCCTCTTTCTTTCTCTTTATCCCCTATTTATTCTATTTTGTTTTCCCCGTAGATTCTTATCTCTGTTTTACCCCTTTTATTGTTTTTCCCCTTTTCCCTCTTTTTTTTTGTTTACCTTCTCTCTACTTCTCCAAATTCTCCTTCTCCCTCTCTTTCCTTTTTCCTCTATCCCCTCTATCCTCTCTTTCTTCCTATCTCTTCCTCTTTCTTCTTCATTACTTTTCTTCCTCCAATTCCGACCATTTTTTCCTTCTTGTCTCTCCTCCACTTTCTTCCTCCTTCCTCCATCTCGACCATTCTTCTACGTCTCCCTTTTTCTCTCCATCCATCTTCTTCTCCCACCCTTCTTCTCCCTCTCCCTTGTCCTCTCCCATCCTCTTCCACTCTCTTTCCTCCACATCCTCTCCCCCCCCCCTCTCTCTCTCTCTCTCCCTCTCTCTCTCTCTCTCTCTCTCTCTCTCTCTCTCTCTCTCTCTCTCTCTCTCTCGCCTTTCCTCTCCTTCTCCCCTCTCTCATCCCCTCCATTTCCTCTCCCCTCTCCCACCCTCCTCTCCCTTTCTCCTCCTCTCCCTTCTCCCACCCCTCCCTTCCTCTCCCTCCCCCCCTCTCTCATCTCCTCCCTCCACTTCCTCTCCCCTCTCCCCCCTCTCCCCCCCTCCCCCCCTCCTCTCCTTCTCCCCTTTCCTCTACCCTCCCTTTGTGCCAGAGAGTGCCGCCGCGTTACCTCAAGTGATACAGATCTCTCTACTGTCCGTCAAGTACGTCTCTGTCGGCACTGTCTAAGGGAGGGTTAAGACATAGTGCCACGGAGGGAGGGAGGGAGAGGGAGAGATAGAGAGAAAGGGGGAGAGAGGGAAGGAGGGAGGGAGGGAGGGAGGGAGGGAGGGAGGGAGGGAGGGAGGGAGGGAGGAGAGAGAGAGAGAGAGAGAGAGAGAGAGATGACGAAGAGAGGAGAGAGAGGAGAGAGAGAGAGAGAGAGAGAGAGAGAGAGAGAGAGAGAGAGAGAGAGAGAGAGAGAGAGAGAGAGAGAGAGAGAGAGAGAGAGGGAGAGAGAGAGAGAGAGAGAGAGAGAGAGAGAGAAGGGAGAGAGAGAGAGAGAGAGAGAGAGAGAGAGAGAGAGAGAGAGAGAGAGAGAGAGAGAGAGAGAGAGTGAGAGAGAGAGAGAGAGAGAGAGAGAGACAGAGAGAGAGAGAGAGAGAGAGAGAGAGAGAAAAAAAAAAAATCTGACATAGAGACGGACAGACATAGCGAAAAGCCAGAACCAGAGACACAGAGACACGAAAAACACGAAACGAGAAAAAATAAATAAATAAACAAGAAAAAAAAGAGACAGAGTAAGAGAGTAAGGGGGCCGAGGGAGAGAGAGGGGGAAGGGAGAAAGGGGGTAAGGGAGCAGCGTCAGCGCAGGAAGTGTTAGTTTAGAGCGAATGAAAGAAAAGATGGTTAGAATAAGATGGATGGCGAGACCGAACGAGAACAGGAGGATAAAAGAGATAAAATTGGATGATGTCCGAGGATCCACTCACGAACTGTGGGAAAGTATGTGCGAATGTGTGTGTGTGTGTGTGTGTGTGTGTGTGTGTGTGTGTGTGTGTGTGTGTGTGTGTGTGTGTGTGTGTGTGTGTGTGTGTGTGTGTGTGTGTGTGTTGTGTGTGTGTGTGTGTGTGTGTGTGTGTGTGTGTGTGTGTGTGTGTGTGTGTGTGTGTACGTCTGGGAGCGATATTTGAATTTATGTCTTAAAAGTGATTTGCTTAAGTACATTTAAGTATATATTTGAATTCATGTGTGTGAGCGTATATGTGTGTGTGTGTGTGTCTGTTTCCTGTATATGTTACTGCCATCATATGTGTACATTCGGGGCAGTGCAGGTGTGTGCCTGTGTGTGCATGTGTGTGCTTGCGTGTGCGTGTGTGTGTGGTCATCCCCCACCCAAGATGCAGCACAGATCAAAATACAGCATCCACTTCTCTCCTCTCCCTCTCCCCTTCATATCTCCTCCTCCCCCCCTCCCCCCCAACCCCACCTCCAGCATCCAACCCTTAGGAACAATAACGGGAAAGGAAACGTTTTTGAAAAGGTAAAAAAAAAAAGACGAAAAAAAAAACGTTTTTCATTTTTTTTTAAGCCTCCATTTTTTAAAAATTCATCTTCCCACAAAGTACGTGGTTTTGTGATCCCAAGGAAATACCAAAAGTCCTTAGCTTAATAGGGGATAAGGGAGGGAAGGAGGAGGGAGGGAGGAGGGAGGGAGGAGAGAATGAGGGAAGGAGGGAGGAGGAGGGAGGGAGGAGGGGAAGGGGGAGAGAATGAGGGAAGGAGGGAGGAGGAGGGAGGGAGATGAAGAAGGGGGAAAGAATGAGGGAAGGAGAGAAGGAGGAGGGAGGGAGGAGGGGAAGGGGGAGAGAATGAGGGAAGGAGGGAGGAGGAGGGAGGGAGGATGGGAAGGGGGAGAGAGTGAGGGAAGGAAGGAGGAGGAAGAGGGAAGGGAAGGAGGATGTGCAGGGTAGGAAAGGAGGATGGATGGGGAAGAGAGAGAAGGAGAGGAGGAAGGGTGAAGGGAAAATGGGAGAGATGAGAGAAGAAGGAGTGAGTAAAGGGGGAGAGGGGAAAAGAGGGATAAAAGGGGGAAATAAAAAAGTAGAGAGAGATAGCAGTGAGTGAGGAAAGAGGGAAGAGAGGCAGTAGAGAGGGAGTGAAGAAAAAAAAAACATCAAAAGAGTGAGAATGGAAGGTAGAAGAGGTCGTAGAGAGGAATAAGGAAAAATTAGGAAAAGTGAAGTAGGAATGATAGGCAAAAGGGGAATAGAGAGAGAGAGAAAGGGGGGGCGGGGGGGTGGGGGCTGGTGATGGTGGTAAACACGGTCTCACACACTAAATTTTCGCCCAAGTACGTAAGTGTTAAGGGTAACCCGACATGGCGACGGTTAAAATCGTTTGATATCACTCAAGCGGTGGGTAAAATGCCGCCGTATTAGCATATCTCGCCTGATTTGATTTCCTGAGTTTATCTTGAGTTCTCAGGGTGGGTGGGTGGGTGGGGAGGGGGGGAGAGGGGGAGAGAGGGGAGAGAGGACAGAAAGGGAGATGGGGGAGAGGGGGGAGAGGGGTCGACAAGGACTAGAAAGGTGGGAGGGAATGGGAGGGGGGAGGGAAGAAGGGGAGGGGGAGGGAAGAAGGGGAGGGGGGAGGGAAGAAGGGGAGGGGGAGGGAAGAAGGGGAGGGGGAGGGAAGAAGGGGAGGGGGAGGAAAGAAGGGGAGGGGGAGGGAGAAGGGAAGAAGGGAAGAGAGGAGAGAAGGGGAGGGGGAGAGAAAAGAGAAGGGGAGGGAGAGGGAGGGGGGAAGGGGAGGGGGAGGAGGGGGAGGTACAGATTTACATATACAGATTTAATAATGACCTGATCTATACTGATTTAGGTAATTAAGTCAGCCAAAAAATAGTTATATATTTTTTTAAATGTCCATTACATTACAGTGATAAATGAATGAATGATCATCATACGTTATGAGTTACAAACAGTAACGCCAATAATGATAATCACAAAATTTAGAACATGCATGATTAATATTGCCCTAATGATGATGGTATTTGAAGTACTAATTAGCGGACAGAATAGCAGTGTGATAATTATTTAAAAAAGACGATAGAGAAAATTAAAATAACATGACAACAACAAGAACAACAAGACTTACAGCAACAAAAACAACAACAATGATAATAATAATAATAATAATAATAATAATAATAATAATAATAATAATAATAATAATAATAATAATAATAATAACAATAATAATAATAATAATAATAATAATAATAATAATAATAATAATAATAATAATAATAATAATAATAATAATAATAATAATAATAATGATAATGATAATAATAATAATAATAATAACAAAAGAAACTGATAATAATGATTGGATAAAACAATGACAATGAAAATAACACACTATCACTAATGCTATTGCTATTACTACAACTTTTACTACTACTACTATTACTACTATTACTTCTACTGCTACTACGACTACTACTACTGTTATTACTACTTCTACTACTAGTACTACCACTACTACAACAAATACAACTACATCTTCTACTAAAACAGATACCACCGTCAACAACAATAACAACAACAGTGACAACAACAACAACCCCAGCAGCAGTAACAACAAAAGACAAAATCAATAGCGATAACAACTACCTACAACCGCAGTAGCAATAAAGAAACAATAGCAACAACAACAACAGTCACAACAACAACCCCAGTAACAGCAACAACATCATCATCATCATCAACAACAACAACAACAACAACAGCCCCAGTACCAACAGTAACAACGAACACCCAACGTTCTACCATGCACATCCAGAGAACGATGATACAGCGAGCGGCCTGAAGACCACCGAGCGTGTCTATCAGCTGTTGAGAGCCGTGGGATCAGGTGTCTCCCCAAGGACACACAGGGAGAGGAAGAAGAAGGAGGAAGAAGGGAGAAAGGGAGAGAAAGAGAGGGTATAAGATGGAAGGGGGGGAGTGAGAGAGAGAGAGGGAGATGGGGGT
>NC_051398.1:41429802-41432302 GCF_015228065.2 Penaeus monodon
CATACTTATCTATCCCCCTATCTACTTATCTATCTATCTACCTACCTACCTACCTACCTACTTATCAATCTACCTATCTATTTGTCTCTCTCTATCTATCTACCTATGAACTACCTCCTTTTTTTTTTTTTTTTTTTTTTTTTTTTTTTTTTTTTTTTTTTTTTTTTTTTTTTTACATTTAGCGAGATGATGATATGATAAATCGTTTGGTAATTGTCAGGAAGATGATGATTGATAGCAGATTGAGAAACTGGCGATGATGACTATTTGAAATACAGACTTGTTGCAGTAAGTTGCATTCAACCGGCCATGAGCAGTCTCTCTAGTGCATCTAAGACGATAGATAAATAAATCGATAGACAGATTGGTATATAGATAGGAAGATAGATAAGTAGGTGGGTAGATAGGTAGGTAGATAGGTAGATAGAGAAAGACAAATATATAGGGAGATTGTCAAGTATATAGGTAGGTAGAAAGAGAGAGACAAATAGATAGGGAGATAGGTAGGTAAGTAGGTAGATAGACAGATAGATAGGTAGATAGAGAAATAGGTATATAGATTAGACATGCAGATAGACAGGTAGACACACAGATAAGTAGGTAGATAGATAGATAACTAAATAGACAGATATACAGACAGACAAATAAATACACAAACAGGAAAAAAAATACGTAAAGATATTCTAACACGCCATGTCCATTTTCATCACACACGGTTGCAATATTGCCTCATAACCTTGGCACCATTTTGTCATGGCAAGAGTTAGTGCCAGTGACAAGGCACTCATCAGCAATGACATCAAAAGGGCAGGCGAGAATGAGGGGGGGAAGGAGGGGGAGGAGGGGGAGGGGGGGAGGATAGAGGGGGGGTTGAGGGGGAGGAGGGGTACAGGGGGAGAGTGGGGGGAGGAGGGGAAGAGGGGGGTGTTTTGGAGCAACAGGAGGGATATTAAGTAGGGTGTGGTGGGGGGTTGGGGGTGAGGTGGGGGGGGTACCAGTCAAGTTACAGTGTTATTACATGTTTATTAGTATTCTGATGACGTTCTAACAATTTATGCAAAGGATGATGTTTCTAAATGTAATATCTGCTCTTTCTCTCTCTCTTTCTCTCTCTCTCTCTATATATTTATCTCTCTCTCTCTCTCTCTCTCTCTCTCTCTCTCTCTCTCTCTCTCTCTCTCTCTCTCTCTCTCTCTCTCTCTCTTCTGCATGTATATGTTTCTCTCTATTTGTGTATGTATCTTTCTATCATCTCTGTCTTTCGTCCTGTTGTCTAGTTGTCGTTTTTCGTTTTTCTTTAGCTGTTTGTTTTGCCCTCTTCTCTCTTTTCTCTCTTCTCTCTCTTCTCTCTCCTGTTCTCTCTTCTCTCTCCTCTCCCTCTTCTCCTTTTTTTCCTATTTCTCTCTCTCTCTCTCTCTCTTCTCTTCTCTCTCTTTCTCTTCTCTCTTCCTTTTCTCTCTCTCCCCCTCTCTCTCTCTCCTCTTTTTTCCCCTTTTTTTCTTAACTTTTTTTCATCTTTCGTCTTTCCTGTTTTCTTTCCCTCCCCCCCCTTTTTATTTTTTTTTCTCTTTTTGATAACTATCCCCTGTTTACTCTTCTTTCTCTTTATGTTAATCACTATATCCTTTTTCTTCTTGAACCCTTCCTACGCAAAATATTTTCTCTTGTTCTTGAAAAAAAATATAAATACAAAATTAATAGAATACAAAAAAAAAGAATCAGTTTTTAAAATCTTTAAATTATTTATTACACTGTAGTACATTTATTTCAAATTGTGAAAGTTTACGTATAATACCATAATACATGTTAAGGTTTAGAAAAATACGATACACGTGTACTTTATTTTAAATTTTTAAAGGATAGGAATTATATCGTTAACACTGATAATTTTTCAAAATTGTTAAATTTTTTTCTGATATAGCAATGAGACATTTTTTCAAATTTTTTAATATTTATCAGGATATTTTAGCACACGTGACTTTGTTCAAATTAGTGTTAAAAATGAATTATACTGTAGTACACCGTAGTACATATATTTCAAATTATGTCTTACAGTACATTTGTCAATTTTTTAATTTCATATTTTCAGTACACGTTATATTCAGATGTAATTTTAAGTACATGTTATCTCATTCAGTTATATATTACACGTAACATACACTAACGTACGTTGTTGACATTTTCGATTATATAAAATAGATACTTGGACATATGGATGGATAGATAGATAGATGAATAGATAGATACATACTTCTGTACTAAGTAAGAGGGAAAAGGAATGGCATAGAGGAGGAGGAGGTGGAAGAGAAAAAGAAAAAAGAGGAAAATAGGGGGGGGGAAAATAATATAATAAATAAAAAAAATCAAAAATAAAAAAATAATAAAATAAAATAATAAAAAATAAAAAATTAATAAAAAAATACTATATACACACTAATACTATATTTAATAAAATAATAATAATATAATAATAAAATAATAATAATAATAACGATAATGA
>NC_051398.1:41434802-41439802 GCF_015228065.2 Penaeus monodon
CACCCTCTTACCTCCCCCACATCCACCCACTAACAACCCTTTAACCGTCCCCACCCCCACCTTCTTACCTCCCCATCCCCACCCCACCCCACCCTCGTACTTCCCCCACCCCCACCCACTCCCCACCCCCACCCACTAACCACCCAAATTGCCACCCAGTCCTACTTGTCAATTACCAGCGATAACGACATAATGACGTGGTTTCCGATGAGGGAGTTATGAGGGAGTGGTGAGGGGGAGGAGGAAGGAGAAGGGGGAGGGGGGAAGGAGAAGGGGGAGGGGGGAAGGGTAGAGGGAGGGGGGAAGGAGAAGGGGAGGGGAGAAAGGGAAGGGGGAGAGAGAGGGAGAAGAGGAGGAAGAAGGTAAGAAAAGGAAGGGGGAGAGGAAGGAGAGGAAGGGGAGATGAGGTAGGAAGAGGTAGTGACAGAGGGAAAAGGGGAAGGAAAACTGAGAGGGAGAAAGAGGGGGGGAAGGGTAGAAAGAGAGGGAAGGGGAGGGGAGGAGGGGGAAGAAGAGGAATATGCTGAGGAAAGTGAAGGGGGGGGGGGGATTCACGCACGCTCTGGCACATATGGTTTAGTCAGGTGTTGCCCCGAAAGACACCTGTGTTTCTGTTTGTACTTAAATATCGACTTATCACGAAATACATATATGAATTTATTACACACCGGACCTGAAAGACATAAGGAAAGATATGCCTAACTACAGCATACATAAATTCATCTACTTATCTATCTATCTATATCTACCAATCAATTAGCCAAACTATAACTCTATAACAACCTATCTATATCTACTTATTTATCTATCCATATCTGGCCAGTAATTATATTTGAATATCTATCTATCAATATATAATGCAATCGTGTGCTTCTATATCTATACATATACAGGTATCTATCAAAACTATGAATTATCTATTATATGTATATATAGATGGATAGATTTGAGCACATGTGTTTTGTGTGTGTGTGTGTGTGTGTGTGTGTGTGTGTGTGTGTGTGTGTGTGTGTGTGTGTGTGCGTGCGTGCGTGTGTGTGTGTTTGTGTTTGTGTGTGTGTTTGTGTGTGTGTATGTGTGTGTGTGTGTGTGTGTGTGTGTGCCTGCGTGTGTTTGTATGTGTGTGTGTATGTGTGTGTGTTTGTGTGTGTGTGTGTGATAAACTCGCACCTAAAATACGCTTATATTCACAGTTATGTTTCCATTACCATCCAAAATACCAATTACTTAAAAGACCTCTTCTTTTTTCCCCTCCAATCGTCAAATGACCATCATTTCCTTTTCCCCTCTCCTCCTACCTTCCTCCTCTTCCCCTACGCCCCCCCCCCATCCCCTCTTGCCGGTATCCAAAATGTGCCACACTGACAAATCTTTCTTCGTTACAAACATGAGGGAAACGTTTTGCAGACTGTCTTTCCTTTCTCGAGGGGAGACAATGCCCTGAGACTCGCATTCCTTCTTCGCTGTCTCTCCCCTCTCTCCTCTCCCCTGCCTGGCCTCCTCCCCTCTCCTCTCCCCTGCCCGGCCTCCTCCCCTCTCCTCTCCCCTCGACAAGTCCTCATTCTTGCCTGTGCCCCCTCCCCCCCCCCCTTGCGCCTACCTCCACCTTTCCCCATTGTCCACCCCTCCCCTTCCCTTCCCCATGCCCGCTCTTGCCATTGATCACCCTTTCCCCTCCCTTTCTCCTCTTCCTCTCCCCTCTCTTTCCCCTCTTCCTCTCCCCTCTTCCCCCTCCCCATCATTTCCCTCTTCCTCTCCCCTCCCTTCCCTTCCCTCTCGCCATCTCCCTCTTCCTCTCCCCTCCCTTCCCTTCCCTCTCGCCATCTCCCTCCCCTTTCCCTTCTTCCCCTCCCCCTCCCTCCCCTTTCCCCTCGCCCCCTCCCCTCCCTTCCCCCTCTTCCTTCCCTCCCCTCCCTTCCCCCTCTTCCTTCCCTCCCCTCCCTTCCCCCTCTTCCTTCCCTCCCCTTTCCCCTCTTCCCCTCCCTCCCCTTCCCCTCTTCCCCTTCCCTCCCCTTTCCCCTCTTCCCTCTCCCTCCCCTTTCCCATTTTCCCCTCCCTTCCCTTCCCCCTCTTCCCCTGTCCCTCCCTTTCCCCTCTTCCCCCTCCCTCCCCTTTCCCCTCTTCCCCTTCCCTCCCCTTTCCCCTCTTCCCCTCGCCCCCTCCCCTACCCAAAGGGGTGGATTTCTTCTGAGAATGATGAATCAATAAGTTTCCATTAGAGTAATGCAGCCGTCTTGAGGATTCCGTTAAAAAAAAGGGGTATAGATCTCGGTGGTTGGTGTGTGTTCCTGTCTCTGCCTCTCTCTCTCGCTCTCTCTCTCTCTCTCTCTCTCTCTCTCGTCTTCTCTCATCTCTCTTCTCTCTCTCTCTCTCTCTCTCTCTCTCTCTCTCTCTCTCTCTCTCTCTCTCTCTCTCTCGCTCTCTCTCTCGCTCTCTCTCTCTCTCTCTCTCTCTCTCTCTCTCTCTCTCTCTCTCTCTCTCGCTCTCTCCCCCTCTCGCTCTCTCCCCCTCTCGCTCTCTCTCTCTCTCTCTCCTCTCTCTCTCTCTCTGCTCTCCTCTCTGCTCTCCTCTCTCTCTCTCTCTCTCTCTCGTTTTCCTCTCTCTCTCATTCTCTCTCCATCTCCGTCTCTCTCTCTCTCTCTCTCTCGTCTCTCTCTCTTTCTCTCTCTCTCTCTCTCTCTCTCTCTCTCTCTCCTTCTCTCCTCTCTCTCTCTCTCTCTCTCTCTCTTCTCTCTCTCTGTCTCTCTCTCTCTCCTTCTCTCTCTCTCTCTCTCTCTCTCTCTCTCTCTCTCTCTCTCTCTCTCTTTCTCTCTTTATTTATTTATTTTTATATATCTATCCACCTAACTGTTTATGCATCTATCCATTCATCTATCTATTCATCATTCAATCTACTATCTATTTATTCATCTATCTACCAACCTGACTGTATACCTACCTATGTATCCATCTCTCTCTCTCTGTCTACTATCTATCTATCAGTCTATCTGCTATCTATCTATCAATTTTCTGCCATTGCTCCTTCCTTATTGTCTATAGCTGTCCATATTTTTTTTTTTACGTTATATAAATTATTCATAATATTCATAATATATATCATGGTATTGCGGGGACGTGATATAATTATACTAGTCATGATGATGCTGAAAGTGAAAATGATTGATATGTATTGAAAAATGATCAACGTGGAATCACTGTCTGCTTTTACTGAAAATCTTATGAATTTGAATAAGTTATGGAATTAGTTTTGCATGTGTGCTAATCTTGCAATTTTTTGTTTGTTTGTTTTTTTGTTTTTTTTTTGTTTGTCTATTCGAAATGTATCTTTTGAAACGTATTATTAATATGGGTCTCTCCTTTGTCTGTCTGTCTGTTTTTCTTTCTGTCTGTCTGTCTGTCTCTCATTCGCTCTCTATCTCTCTCTCTCTGTCTCTCTATCTATCTTTCTGTCTTTCCCTCTCTCCTTCTGTCTCTTTACCTATCTACTTCTCTATATTCCAACCTATTTATCTCCACGAAAATATATCTCATCGTTTTGCTTTATCCCCCCCCCCCCCCGCGTCTATCTCTTTCTCTCTCCTTCCTCCACCATCTCTCATTCCTCCCTCCCTCACCTCCCTTTCACTCCCCCCCCTCCCCCTCACTCTATTTATTTATTTATTATTATTTTTTTCAATTTATCTCCCCAATTTTTTTTCTTTTCTTTTTTTCTTTTTTCCTTTTGTCATGTCACCTGTCGACCGAAACAAGCGGAACTGCCTCTTTAAGGTTTTAACTACCGAACCATCTCGTCTGCCTAACAACCTATTATCGCACGGTGCTTTGAACCGTTACCGCGAAAGAAAGAATGAAATGAGAGAAGTGAAGGAAATAATGAAGAAAGAATGAAATGTGTAAAATGCGAAAGAAAAATGAAAAGATGATGAAAAAATGTATGGCAATGGTTTTGCGTTTTATGCTTTCACGCGCAAGCACACACACACACACACACACACACACACACACACACACACACACACACACACACACACACACACACACACACACACACACACACACACACACACACATGTATATATATATGTGTGTGTGTGTGTGTGTGTGTGTGTGTGTAAACATAAATATGAATATATATATATATACATATATATATATATATATATATATATATATATATATATATATATATATATATATATATATATATATATATATATATATATATATATAACACCACATCCACGTATATACACACATATCCTTACACTACACGTAAAGGAACGTATGTTCAAGTGATTGACAGTGCCACTTTACAAAATTATCATATTCTAAACATTCAAAGCACAGGTCCTAATGGCAGTGTTCGCTTCCATAACCACATTTGCACATCTAAGTATAACCGGGTATCACTTTCATATGTAGCGAATTAAATGTATAATCTATTTCTTCGTTGTATGGTCTACAGTGTATGAACTAAAAGGATATGCAGAGATAGGTGTAGTCATAATTATAAAGCATATTTGAATTTTGAATTTTGTCATCATTATTTTCATTACTTTGGTATATAAAATGCGGTGTCTAGGTCTTGAATTTCAGAAGTAAAGTGAAAAATTTCTTTATTTTACGTTCTACCACTACTATTATTATTATTATCATTATCATCATCATCATTATCATAATTATCGTCACTTTTATCATTATCATTATTAACTTTTATCAATTCGTTATTATCATTACTATTATTATTATCACTAATTACTATTATTACTATTATTATTATTATCAATATTATTATTATTATTATTATTGTTATTATTATCATTATTATTATTATCATAATTATAATAATAATTATTATTATTATCATCATTATTGCCATTATTGCTATCATTATTATCAATATCAACATCACTCTTGCCCCTTCCCCCTTTCCCCATCCCCTCACCCCCCCTCATACCCCTTACCCCCTTCCCATCCCCCCCCTTCACCCCCCCCCCCCC
>NC_051398.1:41447302-41449508 GCF_015228065.2 Penaeus monodon
CTTTCCCTCCCCCCCCCCTTCCCCTCCCCTTCCCCTCCACCCCCCCCCTCCACCTCCCCCACCCCCCCTCCACCCCCCCCCCTTACCCCCTTCCCTCCCCCTTTTCCCTCCCCCCCCCCCCCACTTTTCCCCCTTAAAAAACCTCCTTCGCTCTGCCCACCTTCCCCCCCCCCTCCCCACTCTTCCCTTACGCAACCTCCTTCGCTCTGCCTCCCCCCTCCCCCTTCCCTCCCCCTTCCCTCCACCTCCCCCCCCCTCCCCTCCCTCCCCCCTCGCTCTGCCCCCCCCCTCCCCCTCCTTCCCCTTCCCCCCACCTTCCCCCCCCCTTCCCCCCCCCCCCCCTTCCCTCCCCCTTCCCCCCTCCCCCCCTCTCTCCCTCCCTCACCCCCCCCCTTTCCCCCCCCCCCTCCACCTCCCCTTCCCCCTCCCCACTCCCCCTTTACGCCCCCTCCCCCCTTGCCTCCCCCCTCCCCCTTCCCTCCCCCCCCTTCCCCCCCCCCCCCTTCCCCCCCTTCCCCTCCACCCCCCCTCCCCCCCCCCCATTTGCCTCAAGAAATCTTCTCTGCTCTCGGGTTTTTGTATTTTTTATTCTTTCTAGTTCTTTCCTGATTTTTCTTGTTATTGTCCTTGTTCACGTGCTTCCTGTTGTCACCCTTGTGATTATCATAATTATAATAATGGTAATTTTTGGATGAGGGGGGATGAGGATATGGGGTAGGGTGGGGGTGATGGTGAGATGATGTGATGATGGTGGTGGTGGGGGTGAGATGATGTGATGGTGGGGTGGTGGTGATGATGAGATGATGAGGGTGGGGGATGATGATGGGATGGTGGTGGTGGTGGTGATGGTAGGATGATGGGTGGTGGGGTGATGATGACAAAATGGGGGGGTGGGGGGTGATGGTGGGGATGATATGAATAATAAAATTAAAAAATAAAATAAAATTTTAAAATAATAATAAAAAATAAAAATAATAAAAAAAATAAAAAAAGATAATAAAAAAATTGTGAGTATGATAATAAAAAAAAAAAATTTGATAATAATAATAATAAAATAATAATAAAAATAATATATAAAATTGATAATATAACGATGATGAGATAATAATAATAACATACTTTTTTATTGGTTTTTGTTTTAGAAAGTTAAAAAATTATATTTTAAAAACTGCAAAAATTGCAATAAAAATATAAAAATTGCAATAATGGAAATAATTGAATAATGATGATAAAAATTTTGAAATTTAATGGAAAAGATGATGAGATTAAAATGAAATATTGATGAAACATGAAAAAAATGTGATAATAACGGGAATGTCTCCATTATAAAAAAAAAGGTAAAAGAAAAAATTTCCCAAAAGCGAAAAAGCGGCAAAATCTGCAAAATATACCCTTTTGAGGTTTTCCCCAAAAAGATTTTTTTCGATTTTTCCCGATGATTTGGAAATTTTTAGGGAATATTTATAAAAATTACGAAAATCGTATTTAAACATGACAAAAATGTTTTTGCCGTTTTTTACTTTTGGGAATTATTTTCTTTACCTTTTTTTTTATTTATTGAGACAATTTTGTTTTTATCATCATTATTTTCATATTATCCAAAAATTATCATTATCAATCATTATCATCATTATCACATTATTGCAATATTATCATCATTTTTGCATTATTATCATCTTTTTGCAAAATTTTTGTCATTATTTTTGCAAATTATTTTCAAAAAATAATAATTTAAAATTTTTCACATATAATAAAAACAACAAAATATAAAATAACATAATAATAACAATAAAAAGATATTATAATAATTACTATAAACATTATTTTAATTAATTTTGTTTACAGTATTATTTTGTTATAATAATTTTTTTTGCTATTATACATAGTAAAAATAATAATAAAAAAAAAAAAACATAAATAACAAATTTAAAAAATAAAAAAAAAATAATAATAATGATAATAATAATGATAATAAATAATAAAATAATAATAAAAATAGTAAAAAAATAATAAAGATAATATTGTAATATTAAAAACATCAAATTTTATCAAAATTCTTTATTTCACTCTTTCCCATTATTGCATGATTAATGCGATTTTGGTAATTATTATAAATTTTTACCCTAAAAATTTCCAAAAACTCAGAGAAATCGAAAAAAACGTCATTTTGGGCTATACTTCAAAAGGCTATATTTTTCGCTATTTT
>NC_051398.1:41457108-41459608 GCF_015228065.2 Penaeus monodon
GCACACACATACACATACACACACAAACAACACACACACATACACACACACACACACTTACACACAGACACACACACACACACATACACACACACACACACGCACACACACACACACACACGCACACACACACACACACAGACACACACCAAACACACATATGTGTACACTCAAACAATATATAAACATATAAATGCACACACACACACACACACACACACACACACACACACACGTCCACATGCGTAACGCCCACTCTCTCCCCTCTTTCCCCTCTTTCCCCTCTCCCCTCCTCTCTCCTATCTCCCCTTCCTTTCGCTAGCTCCCCTTTCTTTGAAGTCCATCCTCCTCTCCCTCCCTTCCTTCACTCCCCTTCCTTTTCCCCTTTTCTCAAAGCTTCGAGGGGGGTAGGAAGAGGGGAAGGAGGAGGAAGAGAGGAGGAGAGGGAATAGGGAGAGGGGGGTAAGGATAAAGGAGGGGTAGAGGGAGAAGCGGGAGACCGAAGGAGAAGAAGGAGAAGAGGAAGAGAAAGGGGAAGAGGGGAAGGGAGAGGAGGAGGAGGAGGCGAGAAGCGGGTTCTAGAGGGAGGGAGAGGGGAGGAGGGAGGGGAGAGGGGAGGAGGGAGGGGAGAGGGGGGGAGGCGGGCTTTTATTTGTCGACCCCCCCCCCCCCCCGTGATCGCCATCTTTAGAATCGCTGTAACTGTTTACGATAGGTTTTCCACAGATAATTAGCTGTAAAGGGATGTTTAAAGAGCTATCTGTGCCAGACTTTAGGGGGGTGGGGTGGGGTGGGGGAGGGGGGGGGAAATGGTTGGGGGGGAGTTAGAGGGGGGAAGGGTGAGGGGGGATAGGTGTGGGGGGAGGGGGAGGGGATTGGGGGGTCTCCTGTTCTCATTTTTTTTTCTCCTTCTCTGTGTCTTCCGTTCTCTGTCTCTCTCTCTCTTTCCCTTTCTCGGTCTCACTCTATCTATTTACACACACACACACACACACACACATACACACACACACACACACACACACACACACACACACACACACACACACACACACACACACACACACACCCTCACACACACACACACACACACACACACACACACACACACACACACACACATACACACACACACACACACACACACACACAAACACACACACACACACACACACAAAATATATATATATATATATATATATATATATATATATATATATACATATATATACATAATCTATCTCTCTTCCCCCCCCCCCCCCCTCTTTCTCTCACAGACCCCTTCTTTCTCTCTATTCTCACCTGTCTTTTTCCCCTTTTATTTTCCTCCCCCTTTAGCTCTGTGTGATTGTTTGTCTGTCTCTTGCCGGTGACTCTCATTATCTGTTTTCTGTGGAGGAAGATAATGGCGTAGGTTTATATAAGGGTTAATAGAGTTATATCCATTTTCGTTATTATTGTTATTATTATTTTGTTGTTGGTGTTGTTGTTGTTGTTGTTGTTGTCGTTGTTTTTTGTGTGATCGGCGTGATTTTTTTTTATTCATTAATATGTATTGATAGTGATTTTAGAGTGTTTTTGTTTGTTGTTTGTTTTTGTTTTTGTTTTTGTTTTTGTTTTAAAGGCTTATGATTTTTTTATTGTTTGTATCACTTTTATTTCAATTGATTTTATCATAATAACTCTTAATCTGTTAACTAATCTATTGATGTATTTACTTCAAAGGTTTCCACTACTTTATTAAACTATCATTATTTTTAATAACGTCACCATTAAGTTCCGCATCATAATCACTATCATCATCATTAATAACACCATTAAAATCTTAACATTCCCAATTAATAACATTTAAAATCAAAATCTTAAGCGCAATCATCACTATTATTAACACCATTAAAATCATCACCATTAACAACACCATCAAAATCATCGCATTTATCACCTTCATCACCATTAATAACGCCATTAAAATCATCATCGTAATCACTATCATCCTCATTAATAATAATTAAGATCTAAAGCACCATCACCATTATAATCATCACCATTAACAACATCATTAAAACCATAATCTTTAATGACATCATTGAAACCATCAATTTAATCACCATCCTCACCATCATTAACACCATCCTCACCATCACCTTGATCACCATCATCACCATCATTACCACCATCCTCACCATCACCTTGATCACCATCATCACCATCATTAACACCAAAATCACACCGTAAGTCACCATCATCTTCTCGTTAGCATTAATCACATTCGCCTTCGTCACCATAATCCACCCTCATTATTCACCATCACCCCCCCCCCCTCATCCCTTAATCACGCCCTTACCCCCCCCCCCCCCTTACACCTCTCACGCCCACGCCCATTCTGTTAGGTTTCTGTCTCTCTAGTTACGGATCATCTTTGATCTCTGATTTTACATTGTCTATAATAAGTGCATAGTCATTGTTTTTTTTTTCTTCTTCTTCTTCATCTTCTTCTTCT
>NC_051398.1:41489608-41492108 GCF_015228065.2 Penaeus monodon
AGAGAGGAAGGGGAAGGGAGGGGGAAAAAGAGAAGGGGGGAAGAAGGGAAGGGGGGAAAAAGAGAGGAGGGAAGAGGAAGGGGGAAAAAAAGGGGGGAAAAGAGAAGGGGGGAAAAAAAAAGGGGAGAGGGGGAAGAGGAGAGGGGAAAAGAGAGGGAAGGGGAAGAGGAGAGGGGAAAAGAGAGAGGAGGGGAAGAGGGAGAGGGGAAAAGAGAGAAAAGGGGGGAAAAAGAAAAAAAGAGAGAGGAGGGGGAAGGAGGAGGGGGGGGAAAAGAGAGTGAAGGGGAAGAGAAGAGGGGAAAAGAGAGAGAAGGGGAAGAGGAGAGGGGGAAAGAGAGAGAAGGGAAGAGAAAAAGAAGGTTAGACCTAAAAGAGAGAAGGAGGAGATGGAAGAGAAAAGAGAGAGAGAGGGGGAGGGGGGAGGGGGGGGGGGGAAAACAGGAGTATGTGGATTTTAAAAAACTATCGGTAGTTGTATGTGTTATTTCTTTTAAAAATCGTGAAAGAAGAGTTAAAAAAAAACAGGATATCAATGGCATTTCATTTTCCCCCCTCATCTTCTACGAAAGAGGGGAAAAGAAAATGAGGAAAAGGTATAAAAGGTTGGAGGAAGAAAATGAGGAGGAGGGAGAGGAGGTGATGAAAGAGAGAGAGAGGATGACAGCAAAATGAATGGATGTTGCCGAACTAGGGGGAAAGGGGGGGGAGGGGGGAAGGGGGGGAGGGGGTAAGGGGAAGGGGGGCAGGGGGGAGAGGGGGGAGTGAAGGAGGATAAAAGGAAAAAAAAAAAAATTATATTCACCTTTAAAATTGAAGAAAATGATAGTGATAATGATGAATATGATAGTGATAATAATGGTAATAATGAGGATAATGATAAGAGGATAATAACCGTAATAGTAAAAATGATAAAATATTGATAATGATAAAAAAAGAAATTTTAATGAGGATATTCATAGCAATAATAATAATATGTTTATCACAGTAATGATAACAAAAAAAAAAAAAATATAAAATTTTCCCCTTCAAATTCCCGCTTGACAGGTATTGATTTAGAAATTAATTAATCACCTTCGCTTTCAACAGTTGCAACTTTTAATCTGCAACATTAACCACTGAAATTATATATCAATGCGCGTAGTATAATCGGTAATATATTAGAGTTTGTGAAGAATTTCTCTGATCTTATCGGTTTCAGTGCTCGTTTGGGGAAATGATGGGAGGGAAGGTGGAGAGGGAATTTCCCTTTTTTGTCAAATATTGGTGCAAAGTGAGTGTGAGGGGGAGTTGTGTGTGTGTGTGTGTTGGGTGTGGTGTGTGTCTGGTGTGGGTGTGTGCGCTGTGTATACCACACACCCCCACACACACACACACACACACCACACACACCACACACACACACACACACACATATATATATATATATTATATATATAATATATATATATATATATATATATATATATATATATATATATATACATATATATATATATGCCTATATGATTGTGCATAGTATATACCCATAAAAAGTAATGATATAAATACCCATAAATGCACAAGTCCACGTAGCAATGTAATCAAACAGAAAGTCCCAGAGCTCCCCCCACGCCTTCGCCCCCCCCCCCACTCTTAAAAAAAAAAGGAAAAGGCAGAAGCGTAAGAAATCTATAATGATAGCAGGCACCATCACTCTTAACAGCAGCGCCGTGTCGTGGATGGCGTTATAAAGTCATTTGTCCCGCGATGCCGCTCAATATTACGCCATTCTCGGCTACGCTTTTGTCGCCATTTATTCACAACCATTTTTCTCAAGCCGTCGCCGACATGATTGTAATGGACCTGGCAAGCCTCTCCCGCGCTAACTTCTCTGTCATGCTACACAACCGACTTTTTTTTTTTTCCTTTTTGGTAAGGGGAAAGGAAGGGGGGGGGGTCGTTTGTGTTTTATGTTTTGCCGCGCATTTTCTTTTAGCGTTTTTCTTTTGTTTTTGTGTTTTTTTTTTTTTTGTGTGTGTGTCTTTTTCGCCCGACGTAAGCTGCGGCGTCCGAAAGGTTCGTTTTGTGACTTCGGGAAACCCGAGACGTATATTTTTCCGTTTTTTTACAGACAAATCCGATCCTAAAATGAGACATAACTCCACTCTTCCTTTTTTATCAGGCAAATAGATATCAAGAATAATGGAAAAAAAGGGGGAGTGAGACCACCAGCCTCCCCTTAGCCTGACCATCGCATTGACGGCCAGAAAAAGCGACATTCGTCCCAAACGCATTGAAACACGTCCCCCTTTCCCGCGCGCTGCTCACACCTAGCCATTGTCACCTCGCGGTAAGGGCGATGTTGACATAGCGAACCTGCTCGAAAGTAACCCTTAGCGACCCTGCAGGCAACATGGAGGCCCCGATTGATTAATGTCCTGCCTATGATAAATGATGGAAAAGTGTCAATTGAAGGTTTGGAAAGCAAAATGGGACAAGTTACGTGAGGGAAATAGAAATG
>NC_051398.1:41497027-41499527 GCF_015228065.2 Penaeus monodon
CAAAGGCACCGTGGCGGGGTTTTAAAATTAATCGTATTATAGAAATTGTAATTATTGTTAGTTACAGTGACTGAAAAATGGGAAACAGATAGTGGTTCAGAAAATGGATTAAAAGTTGGTAGAAAATAAAAAAATAAATGAAAAGGTAAAAAAATTTTAAATAGCAGCTAAATATGATTTGCTGTATGTATTTGTTTTTTAAAAATAAAGTTGAATGTAACAGATTTAAAGGCTCCAGTAATAAGCAAATTCATTAATGATCCAGCAAGTAATTAATCAGATAGATATTTCAATGCAGGAATACTGCGAATTGAAATAAATCGATCATCATTTATAACTACACGAATACTGATAAATCAAATACATTTGCAAAGAAATCGTGGGTATATGAAAATTTCTTTAAATAATTGATTCAAAACAGTACAAAAAAATTTAAACGATAGAAAAAAAGATAAAAAAAAAAAAAAAACAAAACCAAATAAAAAAAACAAAAACAAAAAAATGAATAATGATTTCGCTCGTAAGAAATTCACAAACACCTATAGCTTCGAACGCGGTTCCCATGGCAACGCGAGCCAAAGACAACAAATCGCTCACTCGCAGACAATGAACGCGGCTTATGGAGAATTTGCGTTCTTTTCGGGTAAAAGGGAACGAGAGGAGGCGGTGGGAATGTCTTTTTGACGGGGGGAAAGATTAGGAAACCGAAGGGGGGGGGGGGGGGTAGCGGGGAAAGAAAAGGTTTATTGATGGGAAATTGTGAAATGGTTTTGGAAAGGTGGGTGGGGGTGGGGAGAGGGAGGGGGGAGTGAGGTCGAGGGGTGAATGGGGATAATTGTGGAAAAGGTGGTATTGGGATATGAGTGATGTGTTTGTAAGTGAAAGAGGCAGTTTTTTTCACTGTTCTAAGTCATAAGTGTCATTAATCGATTTTTTTTTAAATACTTTTCTGAAATCTTTCCGCTTCCGCTTTTCTTTACATCTTCATTTCCGTCTGCTTCCTTTCTCTTCATCAATCTTTCCTTTCTCTCATCCCTCTCCTTTATTCTCTTTTTCCTTTATTTTCTTCCTTTACCTCCTCCTCCACCTCCTCCTCCATCTCTTCCCCTTCTTCCTCCTCCTCTTCTTCCTCCCGCTCCTACCCCATCTCCTCCTCCTTCTCCTCCCTCTCCCCCTCCTCTCCACTTCCTCCTCCTCCACCTTCTCCTCCCCTCCCCTCCCTCCCCTTTCCCCCCTTTCCCCCCCTCCCCCTCCCCTCCTTTTCCTTCCCTCCCCCGCCCCCCTTTCCCCCTTTCCCCCTCCCACTCCCCCCCTCCTCCTTCTCCTCCCCCCCTTTCCCCCCCCCCTCCCCTCCCCCTCCCTCCTTCTCCTTTTTCCCCCTTTTCCCCCCCCTCCCCTTCCTCTCCTCCCTCTCCCCTTCCCCTCCACCTCCCCCTCCTCTCCTTCCCCCTTCCCCTCCCTTTCCCCTTCCCTCTCCACCTCCCCCTCCTTCTGCTTCTCCTCCCCTCCCCTCTCTCTCTCCCTCCCTCTCCACCTCCACCTCCTCTTCCTCTTCTGTCTCCTCCTCCTTCTCTTCTTCTTCTTCACATCCTCCTCTTATTTATTTTGCTTTACCTGCTTGACTCTTCAAGGTCCTTCAGGGGGGAGGGGGGAGGAGAGGAGGGAGGGAAGGGGTGGGGGGAGAGGGGGTTGTGAGAGGTGGAGGGAGGGAGGGAGGGGGTGATGAGGGAATGGGAGGGGAGATTGTGAGGGAAGGGAGAGGGAGGGAGGGGGTTATGAGGGGATGGGAGGGGATGTGAGGGAAGGGGGGAGGGGGAGGCAGGGAGGAGTTGTGAGGGAAGGGAGGGAAGAGGAGGGAGGGAAGGAGGGAGTCGCGAGGGAAGGGAGGGAGGGAGGAGAATATGAAAGAGGGAGGGAGGGAGGGAGGGAGAAAATGAAAGAGGGAGGGAGGGGAGTCAAGAGGGAATGGAGGGAGGGGAAAGTGAGGGGAAGGGGAGGAGGGGACCCCAGCTGTTCACGAGCTCCAGGGCTTCACGGCGGCTGCCAGGGGCGGTGAAGGACGCACGCGGAAGTGGACAAAGGGTTATGGGATTCGTAAATAAATAGTTTTTTTTTTCTTTATTCTTGTGTGGCTGTGTATATGTATTAGATAGATAGATAGATAGATAGGCAGGTAGGTTGATAGATAGGTAGGTAGGTAGGTAGGTAGGTAGGTAGTGGTAGGTAGGTAAAGGTGATAACGGTAATAGCTAGGTAATAGAGACGGGGGGAGAGAGAGGAGAGAGAGAGAGAGAGAGAGAGAGGAGAAGGAGAGAAAAGAGGGGAAGAGAGAGAGAGAGAGAGAGAGAGAGAGAGAGAGAGAGAAAGAGAGAAGGAGAAAGGAAGATGAATATAATTGGATTAAAGACTATCTTATCTAAATTAAATCATTATCATAAAAAATCTCCCTTTTCTTCGCTCATTCAAGCTAAAAAAGAAGAAAAAAAAAAGTATATACAAT
>NC_051398.1:41504527-41510224 GCF_015228065.2 Penaeus monodon
AAAACCCGAACATGAGTAGAGCATTTTTTTAAATACTTACGGAATAGACGAAACATAATGGTAAAAAATGACTCGTATTTCATATAAAAAAACACACACAATTCAATTTTTTTTCCTCCTCTACAACGTCTCCTTTCACCCCCCCCCCCTTCTTCTCAAAATAGAAAATTACGAAAAAAAAAGAAAAACCCTTTATATTCGAAACCCCCTCTACACCCCTCTCTTCCCCCCCACCCCCTCTACACCCCTCTCTTCCCCCCACCCCCTCTACACCCCTCCCATTTACCCCTCTAAAATAACCCCTTCTACCCCTACCCACTCTCCCCCCCCCTCCCTTTAACCCCCAACCCCCCCTCCCCTTACCCCCAACCCCCAACCCCACACGATCTCTATCTCCAACCCCCCCCCCCCCACTCCCTTCCGAACCTCTACTCTATTTTTCATAACCCCCATTATATCTAATACCCCCTCCCTTACCTCTCGTCTCCCCCCCACCCCTCCCCTACCCCTTTAATGGGTCTCCATCTACCCATTTCCTTCCCCCTTAACCCCCCCCCCTACATACATGTTCCATCTTGCCTACCCTATCAACATCCCCCCCCTTACCTTCCCTCTCCTCCTCCCCATATCCCCTCCCCCTCCCCATTATCTCTCTCTCCCCCCCCCACCTCCCCTTATCTCCCCCCTCCCCCTACCCCCCCTCCTCCTCCTCCCCATTCCCTCACCCTTAAAATTCAATTTAAAGTGCAACTAATGTGCCTTACGACTCCCCCCCTCCTCCCCCCCTCTCTCCCTCTCCCTAACCCCCTCCTCCTCCCCCTCCCTCCCTCTCCCTACCCCCCCCCCCCTCGGCAAAAGGTCCCTTGGGAGGGAAATGGATTTTAATGGAGCGAGTATGAAAGGGCGATCGTTTTTTTTTTTTTTTTTTTTTTTGTCTTTTCTTTTCTTCTCCTTCTTCTACTCCTTCTTCTTGTTCTTCTTTTCCTTTAATTTCCTCTTCTTTCTTCTTCTCCTTCTTCTTCTTCTTTCCCTTCATCCTTTCCTTTTTTTCCTTTCCTTCACTTTTCAAAAAAAGGGGATGCCATCTATAGTGTATGTCTATATCTTTGAATCTAGTGATGATAATAATATTAATAATGATAATAATAATAATAATGATAATAATGATAATAATGATAATAATGATAATAATAATAATAATGATAATAATAATAATAATGATAATAATAATAATAATGATAATAATAATAATAATGATAATAATAACAATAATGATAATAATAATGATAATAAATGAATAATGATAATAATAGTAATAATGATAATAATAATAATAATGATAATAATAATGATAATAATGATAATAATAATAATAAAAAAATAATAAAAAATAATAATAATTATAATATTAATATTAACAATAATGATAATAAAGAGAAGAACAAAAATAATAGTAATAATGATGATAATGATAACAATACTATTAATAGTAATGGTAATAATAATAATAGCAATATTAATAACGATGATAATGATAATGTTAAGAATAAAACAATAACCGATCGATTTTTTTTTTCTTTTTTTCTTTTCATGTTTTCGTTTTCTCTTTTCCTTCACCTTTCTCTTTTCTGTGTAGTTCGTTTAATTCTGCTTTCTCTTGTATTTTCTTTTTTTTCTTCTTCTCCATTTCTCTCTCTCTCTCTCTTCCTGTCTCTCGCTCTCGCTCTCTCTCTCTCTCTCGCTCTCTCGCTCTCTCGCTTTCTCTCTCTCTCTCTCTCTTACTCTCCTTCTCTCTCTCTCTCTTTCTCTCTCTTCTTTTTCCCCCCTCTCTCTCTCTCTCTCTCTCTCTCTCTCTCTCTCTCTCTCTCTCTCTCTCCTCTCTCTCTCCTCTCTCTCTCGCTCTCTCTCTCTCTCTCTCTCTCTCTCTCTCTCTCTCTCTTCTCTTATCTTGCTCTCTCTATGTGTTCTCTTTTTATTTATTATTTATTTTTCTTTATCGTCCCTTTTTACCGATATGCTGTCTCACTATTCTCCATTTTCTTTTCTCTTTTTTTTTCTCTATATCTTTCTGTTTTTTTCCGTGTCTAACGCATAATCTACCTGTCTATATATTTATATATCTATCTATATCACACACACACACACACACACACACACACACACACACACACACACACACACACACACACACACACACACACACACACACACACACACACACACACACACACACACACACACACACACACACACACGTACATACATACATACATGTATATATATATACATATATATATATATATATATATATATATATATACATATATATATATATATATATATATATATATATATATATATATACATACACTAACCTCATCTTTAATACTTCTTCTCATCCGAAAGCTAAATTATAAGATAATATTTATATTATCGGAGACAGCGACGGCGCCCGTGCTATCATTGGCTCTCTCCCAAGCCCTTTGGTGAGCTCCCCCTCCCCCTCCTACCCCCCTCCCCCTCTTCCCTCGCCCCCTCCCCTCCCCCTCCACCCTCGCCCCCTCCCCTCCCCCTCCTCTTCCCCCTCCCCCTCCACCCTCGCCCCCTCCTTTTTTTACTAATTTTCTTTTCTTTTTTTTCTTTTTCCACAGTATGGATACTTTGTGGGGTTATTTTTTTTTACTCTGGTTGCGTGTGTGTGTCTGTGTGTGTGTGTGTGTGTGTGTATTTGTACGTGTTTGTGTGTGTGTGTGTGTATTTGTACGTGTTTGTGTGTGTGTGTGTGTGTGTGTGTGTGTGTGTGTGTGTGTGTGTGTGTGTGTGTGTGTGTGTGTGTGTGTAAGAATACGTGCCCATGCATTTTTAATGCCGAGTTATGCCATTACACCTGATTATAAGAACGACCTCATTTGAAAGACAATTAGTTCCCTTGTGCAATGCTACAACAGTGACTTTGCAATTGCAATCTTTTTTACGTTAGTTGATTGGCTGTGCGCTAAATACTAAGAAAGATGAAAAGTATCATGCAGACAAGTTGCAGACTGTTGCAGGCAAGGAATGTGGTTGCTAGTGCTAGTTTATATAACCTTGACTTATTAAAAAAAAAAAATTTACTTTACCAAACTTATATTTTTCTCTACTAGTACTACTACATCTATTATTATTATTATTATTATTATTATTATTATTATTATTATTATTATGATTATTATTATTATCGGTATTAGTATCATTTTTATTATTGTTATTATTACCATTATTATTATGATCATAATTATTATTATTGTCGTTATTATCGTTGTTCTTCTTATTATAATCTTTATAATATTTATCATCATCATTATTTATATCATCTTCATCATTTTCATTATCATTATCACTGTTCTTATTAATACTGTTCTCATTATAATCACGGTAATCATCATCATTGCTAATATTATCATCATTATGATTTTTTTATGACATCACTATTATCTGAATCGTAGCCCAAGTCATTATCGTTTCTCAGTTAATTTAATTTGCATTTTCCATTTAAATTGAGTTATCTACATTTTCTCCTTGACCTGCACCCCCCCCCACCCCCCACGGAAGGCAGGAAACGACGTCGAAAATATTGAGTGACTCAAATTTCCGTCATTTTTCAATGTAATGCAACGTGTCTAAGCAGAAAAGCAGATTCATTTGCACAATCTTATTTGCTCAATCATTCCCTCCTTGCATTACCTTCTCAGGGTAAAAAAAGACCGTTCTTTTATTTATTTGTTTGCTATCATTATTTTCTTTTCGTCATCTTCGTTTTTTTTTTTTTTTTGTTATGGGGGGAATGGGGTAGAGTGGGGAGGGGGAGGGGATGGGGGAGGGGAAGGTGACGTTATGAATAGAGAAATGACAACTTAATTATGATGTGATTAAATACTCATCATTATCTAACTGCTGGAGAATTTTGCTGGAATAAAACACCATATTAATTTTCTTAATTTTCATCTCTTTATCATTGATATATCTTCCATAATCATATAATCATAATCACAATAACATGAGAGTATATAAAAGTCTATTTCTACGTAATATATACCACATGCAACTCGTATATGAGAAGAATCATTAAAATTATTAATAGCCACATAATTTCAAAAATATTAATCATCATGAATAATTACTTTTAATCCTTATTTAAGTTGTTTTTCAAAGGTTTCAGTTATTCCGAGCGATTAAATAAAATATGATGATATTTTAAACTGATATCTATATTGACTGTCTATATTTAAAAACGTTCATTAGCGATGATAATAATATCAATACGAAGTATAATAACAGTAGTAATAAGGGAAATAATGATGATAATGATGATAACAATAATATTAATTATAATGATAACAATGATAGCCATATTAGAAGTGATAATAATAAAAATCATAAAAAGGGTAATGTTGATAACGATGATAATGATGGTGATGATGATGTTGATAATAATAATAATAATAATAATAATAATAATAATAATAATGATAATAATAATGATAATAATAATAATAATGATAATAATAATAATAATAATAACAACAATAATAATAATGATAAAATAACAATGACAATAATAACAACAGCTATAATCCAAATAATGATAATAATAATGATAGCAGTAATACTGATAACAATAATTCCGTTATAGAGATAATGAAAGTATTAATAAAAAGCACCATCATATATGGAGTAATTATTTCTCCACACAACCTGTGCCATTAGCGATGTGAAAAGGGGACCAGGACGTAATAATGATAATAATGATAATGATAATAATGAGACCATTTTCCTCGGCAATTATGAGTTACAGGGTTATCTTTTTTTTTTTTTTTTTTATTATCTGTGATTAGATGTGGTGATTACACGCTCTTTCTCTCTCTCCCCCCCCCCCCGTCTCTCCGTTTCCCCCCTCCTCTCTCCCTCTCTCTCTTTTTCTCACTTCTCTTCCCCTCTCTTCGTTTTTCCCCTCTCTTCTTCTCCGTTTACTGCCTCCTCTCCCTCTCCTCTTCCTATCTCGTTCTTTTACTCTCTTTTTCCTAGTACCCTCTCCTTCTCTTTCTTTCTCTCTTCTCTCTCTCTTCCCCTCTTCGCTCTCCCACTCCCCTCTCTCTCTTTCCCCTCTTCGCTTTCCCACTCCTCTCTCTCTCTTCCCCTCTTCGCTTTCCCACTCCCCTCTCTCTCTTCCTCTTCTTCGCTCTCCCACTCCCCTCACTCTCTTCCCCTCTTCGCTTTCCCACTCCCCTCTCTCTCTTCCCCTCTTCGCTTTCCCACTCCCCTCTCTCTCTTCCCCTCTTCGCTTTCCCACTCCCCTCTCTCTCTTCCCCTCTCTCTTTTCCCTCTCCTAATTACGCCCCCCCCCCTTTTTTTTTAATCCAATAAAGAAAGGGAGAGGGGAAAGGGAGAAAGGAGGGAATGAAGGGGAGAAGGAGAGAGGAATGAGAAGGAAGACGCGAGGAAGAAGGGAGAAAACTGAGGAAGAGTGGAATAGGAGAAGGAAATAGAAAGAAGAGGAAGAGAGATGAAAATGGAGAGAAGAAAGGAGAGAAAACAGAAGATTAAGAGCAGGAAGAGAGTGATGAGAGAGAGAGAGAGAAAGAGAGAGAGAGAGAGAGAGAGAGAGAGAGAGGAGAGAGAGAGAGAGAGGAGAGAGAGAGAGAGAGAGAGGTGGGGGGG
>NC_051398.1:41517824-41521869 GCF_015228065.2 Penaeus monodon
CTTGTTTTTTTTCTCTTCTTGTTTTTCTTCTTCATTTTTCTCTCTTCTTCCTTCGCTTTTTTTTCTTCTTCTTTCTGCGTGTTTATTCCCTTTATTTCCTTCTCTTCTTTCTATTTCTTCTTTTTCCTTTTTTTTCAGTCTACTCTTCTTCATCTCCGGATTTTCTTTTCTTTATCTTTCTCTATTACGTCTTCTTTGTTGTCTTGTTTGCCTTTTCCTTCGTTCTTTTGTTTATCATCTAATTCTATCTTTCTCATACCTTTATTTTCTTCCTTTTCCTCTTCGTCTTCCTCTTCTTATTCTTTCTATCTTCTTTTCCTTCATTCTCGCCATTTTCTTTTTCCTCTAATCCTTTTTTATTTTCCATTCCCCATTTACTCCTTCTTCTCTTTCCTCCTCCTATTCTTCTCTTTCCTCCTCTTTCTTCCCTTTCTATCTTCTCTTTTCTCTCTCTTTTCCATCTCTTCTTTTTTCTCTTTTTTTCTCCTTACTTTTATTTTTATTCTGTTTTTTTTTTTTTTTTTTTTTTTTTTTTTTTTTTTTTTTTTTTTTTGTCTTTTCTTTTCTTATAATTCTTCTGTCTGATATTTTCTTTATTCTGAATATTATTATTATTATTATTATTATTATTATTATTATTATTATTATTATTATTATCATCATCATTATTATTATTATTGTTATTATTATTAATAGTATTATTAAAATGATTGTTATTATCATTATTATTATTATCATCATCATTTTTATTATCATTATCATTATTATTACCATTATAATTGATATTATTATTATTATTATTATTATTATTATTATTATCATTATTATTATCAATATTATCATACTCACTATCATCATTATTATTATCATTACTAATTTTTCTCTTTTTATTATTATTATCACCATCATCATCCTCATCATTATTATTATCACTATTAACGAAATACGCGATTAATAAAAAGAACAAGAATTTTATGTTGATCGTCACCTGGCTCCTTGTTTCTCTATTCCTTCTATTTCTCATTTATCATCTTTCTTCCTTATTCTTGTTCTTCTTCCTTATCCTTTTTTCTCGTTTTTATTGCTCCTGTTCCGTTTTCTTTTTGCTTCTTATTTTTCTTCTTCTCTTTCTTCTTCTTCTCTTTCTTCTTCTTCTGTTTCTTCCTCTTCCTTCTTCTCCTTCTCTCCCATCTCTTCCTTTCTCCTTCTTCTTCCTTTTCTTTCCACCCCTTTCTCCCTTTTCTCCCTCTCTCTCTTTCTCCTTCTCCCCCTTCCCCCTCCCCCCCCCCCCCCTTCCACTCTCATCTCCCCCTTTCGCCTCCTTCCCCTTCCACCTTCTCCTCTTCCCCCCTCTCCCTCCTTCCCCCCTCCTCCTTCCTACCCCCACTACATTCCCCCCTTCCCCCTCTCCCTCCTCCACCTTCCCTCATTCTCCCCACCATCTTCTCCCTCTCCTCCACCTTCCCACCTTCCCTCCTCCCCTCCCTCTCCCCCTCCCCCTCCTCCTCTCCCTACTTCCCCCTCTCCTTGCTTCACCCACCAAATCCCCCCTCCCTCTCTCCCTCCTTCCCCCATCCCCCCTCTCCCCTCTCCCTCTCCCTCCTTCCCCCCATCCCCCCTCTCCCCTCTCCCTCCCCTTCCTTCCCCTTCCCCCCATCCTCCCCCTTCTTCCCCCTCCTTCCCCTCTCCCCCCTCCCCCTCCCCCTTCTTCCCCCACCCCCGCCTTTTGTCTTGGCCCAGTGAGAGTGCTCGTTAAGATATTGATCAAAGGTTATCGACTTCGCTTCCCTCTCTGATTTTTACTCTTATTTTACTTAAAGAAGGTGGAAGGGGAAGGGGAAAGGGGGGGAGAAGAGGGGGGAAGGGGGGAGGGAAGGGTAGGAAGAAGGGGGAGGAGGGAGGGAAGGGTTGGAAGAGGGGGGGGGAGGGAAGGGTAGGAAGAGGGGGGAAGGGGGGAGGGAAGGGTTGGAAGAAGAGGGGGGAGGGGGGGAAAGGGTAGGAAGAGGGGGGAGGGGAGAGTAGGGCGTAGAGGGGGGGTCGTAGAAGAGGTGGAGATGAGGTCAGGATGAGGAGAGATGAGGGGATGTGAGGGGAGGTGAAGAGAGGGGATAGAGAAAGAGAGATAAAGTGGGAGTGAATGAAAGTAGTAAAAGAGAGGAAAGAGGGAAGAAGAATGAGAGGAAGGGGGAAGAAGAGAGAGAGAGGGGGGAGGGGGAAAGAGGAGAGAGAGAAGAGGAATAGATGAAGGGAAGAGGGGAAGCGGAGAGAGAGGGAGGAGAGAGAGAGGAGAGAGAGAGTGAGAGAGAGAGAGAGAGAGAGAAGGGGGGGGGGAAGAAAGAGAGAGAGGAAAATACAAGTAAAATAAAAGGATAAGAGATATAAATAGACGGATAGATTGATGGATACATTGATAGACCGATAGACAGATAGATAAATAAATAAATATAGATAATAGTATAATAGATAGATAAAAAAACTATTATATTATATATATATATATATATTATATATATATTTATAAGGGGGAGAGAGAGAGAGAGAGAGTGGGAAAAAGGAAGAGAGAGAGGGAAAAAGGAAGAGAGAGAGAGAGGGAAAAGGAGAGAGAAAAAGAGAAAGAGAGAGAGATGGGAGACGAAGATAAATGACAAAATTAGATAGAGAGATAACAGCTAAAAAATATAAATAGGCGGTATATATGATAAAAAGACAACAGCTAAAAGGATAGATAATAAAAAATACTAGATAATAGATTATAGATAACTAGATAGGAGATAGGGAAATAATACCTAGCCCGATAATAGATAGACGATTAGGTATCGATAGATAAAATATGCGGGGTAAATATAGATAGATAAAAATAGAGAGGTAGATAGATAGGAAGGTAAATAGACAGATAGATAAATAGGTAGATAAATAGATTATAGACAGAGATAGATAAATTCACACAAATACACACTCACACACACACACACACACACACACACCCCCCACACACCCCACACAAACAACACCACCCCCAAAACACAAAACACACCACACACAACACACACCACCAACACACCACCAAAAACACACACACACACACACAAACCCCCCACACACACACACACCACCACACACCCACCACACACACACACAACACACACACCATATATATTATATTTATAATATATATAAGAGAAGAGAGAAAGAGAGAGAGAGAGAGAGAAAGGGGAGGAGAGAGAGGGGAAAAGGAGAGAGGAGAGAGGGAAGAGAGAGAAGAAGAGGAGAGAGAGACTTAGAGGGAATCGAGCGGGAATTTTCGAAAGGTGCGGGGAAGTTTTTGAGCTTAAAGGAGGGGAGGGGGGGGGGGAGAGGGGAGAGGAGGAGGAGGGAGGGGGGAGGGGGGGAGGAGGAGGGGGGAGGAAGGGGAGGAGGAAGAAAAAGAGGAGGAGGGGGGAGAAGGGGAGGGGGAGGAGAGGGAGGAGGAGGGGAGGAGGGAGGAGGAGGGAGGAGGGGGAGGAGAGGAAAGGGGGAGGAAAAAGGGGGAGGAGGAAGGGAGGAGGGAAAAGGAGGGGAGGGGGAGGAGGAGGAGGAAGGGGGGGAAGGGAAGGGGGGGGAAAAGAGAGGGGGGAGGGGGGAAAGGGGGAAAAGAAGGGGGGGGAGAGGAAAGGAGGGGAAAGGGAGGGGGGGGGGGGGGGGGGGGGGGGGAGGAGGAGGGAAGGAGGAGTTGGTGTGGAGGAAAAGGGGGAAATGGTGTTGCAGAAGGAGGAGGAATTTCTTTTTGGAGGAAGGAGAAGAAAATGGTGTTGGAGGATGAGGAGGAAATGATGTTGGAGGAAGAGGTAACAGCGATGGAAGAGGGAGAAGTCGGAGACGAAATGAGAAAGAGGATGACGAAAAGAAAAAAGAAATGGTGGCTGGAGTTTCGAGGATTCTCAGTTCTAGAGAGAAAGGTTCTTTCTCCTCCTCACTCTCTCTCTCTCTCTCTCTCTCTCTCTCTCCCTCCTCTTTTCCCCCTCTTCTCTCCCCACCCCACCCCCTTTCTCTCTTTTTTCCTTCTCTC
>NC_051398.1:41556969-41559469 GCF_015228065.2 Penaeus monodon
AAACGTTAGAAAATTATTTTTGCTGGCATTAATCACTGAAAAGTTTTGCCCCCTAGTTGGTATACTTTTTTTTTCTTCTTCGCTCTCTCTTTCTCTCCCTCACCCTCTCTATCTCTCTCCCTCACCCTCTCTTTCTCCCTCTTTCTCTCTCCCTCCCCCCCTCTCTCTCCCTCCGTCTCCCTCTCCCCTCTCTCTCCTCCGTCTCTCTCTCTCTCTCTCTCTCTCTCTCTCTCTCTCTCTCTCTCTCTCTCTCTCTCTCTCTCTCTCTCTCTCTCTCTCTCTCTCTCTCTCTCTCTCTCTCTCTCTCTCTCTCTCTCTCTCTCCCTCTCAGTGTTGCAATTTACGAAACTTGATGTAATTCATTTTCTTTTCTCTTTTTGTTCGTTTCGTGAAAAAAGAAGGAAAATATGGCACAGTGCCAAGTGTAGTCTACTGTGGGCCTTGACTCTTGAAGCAAAGATATATTTGTTACTATTGTAAATAATATGATCATTATTGTTATCAGTATCAACATTATTATTGTTAGTGTGGGTTTTATCATCATCATTATTATTGATGTTATTTTCCTTACCATTATTTTTACTATATTATCATTGTCATTAAACACTATGGTCATTATTTTTCTTATTACTATGTTATTATTCTCATTAACATTATTACGATCGCTTTTATTTCCTGTCATTATGGTGATCATCTTTAGCTAGAGTTTGAAAAGGAAAAGATATTTAAAGTTTCTAAACTACATGATTTTTTTTTTTTTTTACTATTTGCAATGTTTTTTTCCATTGTTCGTTGAAACTGAATCTTAAGAATTCTGTATATTTGTTGTGTTCAGGTCTTCTACTTCATTTTAATTGTTCTTTGTTTTCTTATCTTACTGTTCTTATTCCACTTTTCTTAAACTTCGTCCTTTGCTTCCCTTTTTCGTGTTCATTATTTTTCTCATTTTCTTCTGAATTGCTTTGATTTTTTTTTTTTTTTTTTTAATTCTAATACTTTTTTATCATTACTACTACCCTTTTCTGTATAGACTTAAAAGTAAATATATAAAAAAATATATATATACATATATATAAAAATGTGATTTTCGGTTATTTCATTAACCGATTAATGGCACATTTGTGATTGATTATAATAGACAATATCTATTTTTACAGTAAACTAACGACACAAACTGTTGATGATGTTAATGGTCGTCACAGTAGAGATTATGTACTAATCTATTAAATTGTCCTATGACTATTTAATTTACAATCTAGGCTTGTTATTACACTCATTAATTTTATTTTATTTTTTATTTTTTTTTTACACGATTATGTTTTTAATATAAAAAGTGATTTAGCGCTTACATACTCAAACTATCCAATTGGATTGTGATTGTGTAATATTTGCATGATTATATTTATAATATAACTAACATTTAGGACTTACCATAAAGTCGGATCAAGACAGTGATGGTCTTTACAGTCGTCATTACGGTCCTAATCATCACAATGAGATCGATTTCTGCAATAAAATGATAAACGATAAAAATAGATATGGAAAAAGTGGAAACGAGGAAATTGAGCTAATTATGATGTTTGGTGATAATAAGGATGTTATTGGCAATTATGATAATGATAATAATTGATATTGATGATAATGATAAGTATAATAAGTGATGATAATGATAACAAGAACAAACAATAAAAATGGTAATCAACTATAATCATAATATCTATAGTATCATTAGCAATGGCACCAATGATAATGATAATGCTAATAAAAACATCAGTTATGATAACAAAGATAGCAATACAGAAATGACAGATAAAACACGACAACAAACGCTTTGAAAATGTCGCTTTTTCCCATACGGAGCTCAAAGGGCGCTCTGTGACGTCACAGGTACTTAATCAAAGCCTCTTTCCGGAGCTTCAAGTTCCTTTTAAGAGGATCGAAACGTTTTCATAATGAGAAGAAGGCGCTTGTTCAACAGCTCATTGCAAAGGTCTTATTGGCATTGATCTTATGGGTAATGATCACATATAGGGGGGTTGGGGGGGATAAGGCTAATGGGGAAGGGGGTAGGGTGTTATGTAGGCCTAATAATAGTTCCTTTTTCGATGAAGCCTCTTTTTCTTGAGGGGGGGGGGTGATTATGTTTTGCTAGGAGCTTCTGTTATGAGCGATATGGTTAGCTTTTCTTATACATTTTGATAACATACGCATTTATAATGATATCTTTATCTATCTGTCTATATTTGTATATCAGTCTATGTTTATCTACATCAGTATATTAGTCTATCTATAGCTATCTATATATTTATATACATGGGCAAAGAAAAGATAAAGTTAGAAAACGTCTAATGAACCACTTATATCATGCCTGTATTTCCCTTCACTCTATCCTTCCGTCTTTTCCTCCCACTTTCCCTTCGCCATCCTTCCTCTCCCTTTTCCTCTCCCCCCCCCCCTCTGCGCAGCCTCCCTCGCAGTCACTCGCAAAGCAAAAGATCAT
>NC_051398.1:41564469-41567644 GCF_015228065.2 Penaeus monodon
ATCCTCCTCGCTTTCCTTTCCTCTTTCTCCCCCTCCCCTTTGTTTCATTCCCCTTCCCCTCCTCCCCCATATGCCACCTCCTTCTCCTCCTCCTCTTTCCATTCTCCTCCCCCTCTCCCTTTCTTTCCCTCCCCCTCTCACCCCCTTCCCCTTCTTCCCCTCCCCCTCCATTCCTCCCCCCACCTCTCTCACCCCTTCCCCCTTCCCTCATTTTCCCCTCCCCCTCCACTCCCCCCCCTCTCTCTCCCCCTTCCCCCTTTCCCCCACCTTCCCATTCCCCTCCCTCCCCTCCCCCCTCCTTTCACCGTCATGGAGGTTGGTAACCGCAACACGTGCAGATTGTCTCACCCCCGGGTTGAAGGGGGGGGGGGGGGGGGGGGGTTTGGGGGAGGGGGGGGGGGAGGGATGGGGGGAAGGGGGAGGGGTTGAAAGGGAGGAGGGGGTTGAAGGAGGGGAAGGGGGAGGGGGTTGACGAGGAGGAGGGGGTTGAGGGAGGGGTTGAGGGAGAGGGGGAGGGGGAGAGGGAGGGGAGTAAGTGGTGGAGGGGGATAAGTGGGAGTTGAGAGAGGGGGAAGGGGAGAGGGATAGGGGTTGAGGGGGGGATAAGGGAGGAGGGTGTTTTGATAAAAGGAGAAGGGGAAAGAGATAGGGGTGGGGGAAGGGGAGGGGGAAAAATGAAGGAATAGATGGAGAGGCGGAGGAGAGGGCAGTGTGGATAGGTGAGTGGAGTAAATTAGGAGGCGCTGTGGGTAGGTGGAGCAGTGAGGGGGGTGGAGGGGGTGGATGGGCGTGTGGATAGGTGATTAGGTAAGTGAAGGCGCGTAGGGAAGGAAGGAGGATGTGGAGAGTGGATAGACGTGGATAGACAGAGAGGGATGGGGATTAGGAATGTGTTCTTATCCTATTTTTGCTACATAGGCCTATATAAAATTAACGTCTTAAATTCCTTCGTTCAATTTTTTTTTTTTTTTCAAATTCTTTCGATTTTATAAACGTCATTTCCCATCTATCTATTTTTTTTTTTTGTTTTGTTTTGTTTCTTTATTCTCCTTTGTTTGTCTCTGTCCCCGATTCCTCTCATTTATCTCCTGTCTCTCTTCTCTCCTTTTTCTTATCTCTCGCTTTCTCCTCTTTATTCCTTCTTTCACCTTCTCTCCCTCTTCTTCTCTTCTCTTTTCGTCTCTTCCTTTCCTCTCTTTTCGTCCTCTCCTCTCTCTCTGTTATTCCCCTCTCCGTCCATCTCTCCTCTTCTCGTTCCTTCCTTCATTTTCCCCTTCTCTTCTCCTCTTTTCATCTCCTCTCTTCTCATATCAAAGACGAGAGAAACGGGAGAATAAAAAGGGGAATAGAATAAGTACAAAGAACAAGGGCACGAGGGAATAACGGAGGGTGAAAGGATAAAGAGGAAGAGGAAAAGGGGAAGAGAGGATGAAACGCTTATTTTTCTCACTTTTTCTCCCTTATGCTTTTATTTGAAGAAGAGGGGAGGAGGAAGAGGACGAAGAGGAAGAGGAGGAAGTGGAAGATGAGAAGAGGGGGAAAAGAGACAGACAGTCACAGAAATAGACAGATATAGACACACACAGACACCGCACACACGCACACACACATACATACACACACACACACACATACACACGCATACACGCACACGCACACACACACATACAGGCACAGAAACAGAAAACGAAAAAAAAACGAAAAAAAAAAACGTGAAGGAACCACGAACCCCATTAAATTCTTCCACCCCCTCCCCCCCTCCCCCCCCCCCCCTTCCCCCCCCCCCCCCCCCCCCCCTCCACCTTCGCTTACTAAAATTGTTTACTAAATCTATTATTCAGAACTGAGTGACATCTCCTCTTTTTACCTCTCTGCCACCCCCCCCCTCCCCCCCCATGATGAGGCCGACATGTCTACCTCTTGTCGCTTATGAGGTTATGAGGTTATGTCCTATTATGAGCTTCCTGAACATGGAATGAGTGGTATAAATGAGTGTTTTTTCTTTCCTCGTATATTATTTTATTTTTATATATATTATTATATATATTATATATATATATGTATACATAATTATATATATATATTATATAATATATATATTATAATAATATATATATATATGTATATATATAGAATATATATGATATACATATATATAACACACATATATATATATATATATATATATATATATATATATAATATATATATATATATATCTAGATATTATATATATATATATATATAATATATATATATATATACAAATAGTATTGTGTGTGGTGTGTGTGTGGTGTGTGTGTGTGTGTGTGTGTGTGTGTGTGTGTGTGTGTGGTATATATATGTATATATATATATATATATATATATATATATATTATATATATATATATATATATATATATATATATATATATATATATATGCAAAAAGAGTCTGAGAACAGACTTAATATCATAAAAAAAAAACATATCAGGACAAAGAATAAAAAAAAAGTAAA
This sequence comes from Penaeus monodon, assembly GCF_015228065.2. Lineage (NCBI taxonomy): Eukaryota > Metazoa > Arthropoda > Malacostraca > Decapoda > Penaeidae > Penaeus > Penaeus monodon. The sequence goes on from NC_051398.1 coordinate 41,566,970, forward strand.
ACAGAGAGAAAGACACACACACAAAAAAAAAAGATTAGAACACCAACAAACAACAAAAACAAACAACGACAAACAACAACACACACTCGGCCGAATGCCCCAAAAAAGCATATTAATTCCACGCGACCGAAAGGGAGATGATTTTTTCTTTTTCTTTTTTTAAGACGAAAATGATCTTATTCACCTGCTTGCTTTGAAGATGGGCGGAGAAGCGTGAAGTACTTGCTGTTTCAATATTTAGTTGTCTGTTTATTCATTTTCCTTCGCATTTCGTAGATGAAAAAATCTCGGATGAATGGGGGGGGGGGATTTTTTTTCATTTCTGGTTGGCTGTTTGATTTTGTATTATGTACAAATTATGATTATGATTATGTATATATAATTATATATGTGTGTAGTATATGAATATGTGTATGTATATATGTGAATGTATATGTGTGTGTGTGTGTGAGTGTGTGTGTGTGTGTGTGTGTGTGTGTGTGTGTGTGTGTGTGTGTATGTATACATACATATATATATATATATTATTATATATATATATATATATATATATATATATATATATATATATGTGTGTGTGTGTGTGTGTGTGTGTGTGTGTGTGTGTGTACATACATACATATATACGCATGTATCTCTGCCTTTCTGCGAACACAAGGCCCCCCCCCCCCGCGT
>NC_051398.1:41567744-41570244 GCF_015228065.2 Penaeus monodon
AGAGAAGGAAGAGAAGAAGAAGAAGGGAGAGAGAGAGAGCGAAAGAAAGAAAAGAGAGAGAAAGAGAAAGAGAGAGAAAAAAGAAAGAGAGGAGAGCGAAAGAAAGAGCGAGCGAGCGAGCGAGCGAGCGAGCGAGAGAGAGAGAGAGAGAGAGAGAGAGAGAGAGAGAGAGAGAGAGAGAGAGAGAGAGAGAGCGAGAGAAAGAGAACAGCTGTATTAGTACGTCCCCTGATGCTGTTACATAAAGTTGCTAACCCAGGTGTGCTTATGTACTTACACATTCTCAAGGGCTTTTTGACGAGACCAGGTGCACACTATAGGTACAAGGTAACACAGACCCCCAAATATAGAGGAGAAAATAATCGATAACAACCCCTCCCCCCCCCCTTTAACCCCCCTCCCCTTAAGTACCACCCCTTCCCCCCACACGATCTCCCTACCTCCCCCTCCCTCTCCCCTTTTCCCTATCCTTTACCCTCACCCCTTCCCTCAGCCCCCTTCCCTATCCCTTACTTTCACCCTCTGTTCTCCCTATCACCCCCCCCTCCTCTCGGAAAAAAAGGAAGATAAAATAGTAATAAAAAACGTACATAGACCTGACGGTGATGTGTGTGTGTGTGTGTGTTGTGTGTGTGTGTGTGTGCCTACCGCTTTCCTCCCTAGGCCTATCTCGCCTCCAGATAACATCTCAAAGACGAGGTGGGTCGACGGGCGAAGTCTAGGGGGGGGGGAGGACAGGAGGGGGAGATGCGGTAAGAGAGGGAGAGAAAGATGGAGGAGGAGAAGGAGAAGAAAGAGGAGTAGAACAGAAAGAAGACGGGTGAGGGATGAAAGAGGAGCGAAGATGAGGGAAGGGAGGGGAAAAAAGAGGGGAGGATTGCGGTAAGACGAGAGGAAGAGGAAAAAGGAGAAGGGGAAGTGAGGGGGAAGGACGAGAGACGAGAGAAGGATAAGGATAAGGGGAAGAAAAATATACGGAATAGAGACAAAGGAGAGAGAAGGATAAAGGGAAGGGGGAAAGGAAGGGGAGAATGTGGTAAATGGAAGAAGGAAGAAGGAGAAAAGGAGGGGAAGGAAGAGATGGAGAGAGAAGGAAGAAAAATATTAGGGAAAAGGGAAGAAAGGAGAAAAGAAGGAGTAGAGAGAGAGGAGAAAAGAAGGGGAAGAGAGAGGAGGAAGAACAAGGGGAAGGGAAAGAATGAAGGAGGCGAGGAGTACAAAGAGATAAAAAGAGGAGAAAGAAAGTAAGGAGAGAGAAGGAGAAAAAAGAAGGAAGAAGGAATGAGGAAGGGAAGAAATGGAGATGAGAAGAGAAGAAGGGAGAATGAAGAGAGAGGAAGAGGAAAGAGACGAGGGGAAAAGTGGGAGAAGAAAGAAGAACAAGACGAAAGGGGAGAAGGAAGAGAAAGACACAAGGGTTAACGAAAGACAGAAAAATAAAGAAAAGGAAATGAGAAAACGGAGAATGGGGAAAAGGGGAGGAAAGAGAAAGAAGGAAGTGACAGAGAGAAAGAAAAGTTAGGGGAAAGAAAGGAATGAAGGAGAGGAGGAGGAAAGAGAAACAATAACACAGTAAAAGAGAGGAAGAGAGGGATAAGAAGAATGGAGAAACGTGAGAGAGAAAAGTAAAAGGGAGGAAGGGAGAAAAAGAGAAGAGAACGGAGAACAAGGTCGTAAAAAGAGGGAGGGAGGGGGAAGGGACGAAGATAAAAATGGAAATAACAGTATTGGTGAAAACGTTTGGGTGAAAATTGAGAAGATGGACGCCAATGACTCAGCAGTTTTTCCAAACGTTGGGTATAGCGAGTGTTGGGGAGGAAGAGGGGAGATAGGAAGAAGGAAATATTGTGAGGGAAGGAGAGATGTAGAGCGAGAAGAGAGAGAGAGAGAGAGAGAGAGAGAGAGAGAGAGAGAGAGAGAGAGAGAGAGAGAGAGAGAGAGAGAGAGAGAGAGAGAGAGAGAGAGAGAGAGTATGAGAGACTAACTGATAGAGAAAAAGATAGATAAATAGATAGGTAGATAGATAGATAGATAAATAGATAGGTAGATAGATAGATAGATAGAGACCAAGACAGACAGAGAGATAGACACACAGACAAACACACACGCACACAGAAAGAGATGATACCTATACACCTAGGCCTATACATAAAAAAACAACAACAACAAAAAATCAACGAACGAAGAAAGAAAGAGAAGATGAAACAGAAGAAGCGAGGGGAAGGAAGTTGGCAGATAAAATTACCTCGTGAACCCTCTGTTATTAACAATCAATAAAGTGTTTCGTCGGGCAGCGCTCTGTTCACACGTTTGCTTGATCTCACCCCCGCCTATGAACAGGATATGGGCGTAGAAAGTTAGTCCTAAGGAAACGCATATAAGATATATACATATCCTTATGTACATGTGAGATTTACATTAGTACGTATGCCTACACAGACACATAGATGTAAGTGTGTGTGTGTGTGTGTGTGTGTTTGTTTGGTGTGTGTGTGTGTGT
>NC_051398.1:41582744-41585244 GCF_015228065.2 Penaeus monodon
CTCTCCTTCCCTTTGCCCTTTTCTCTCCGTGCATCTCCCACACATCCAATATATTTCTGATTCATCAAAACTTTCACACACATTAAATAAATTTCTCGATTAATCACAAGAGAATGGAGGGGGGAGAAGGAAAAAAAAAAAAAGGGGGGGGGGGGGGGGGGGGGGGGGGGCGGGGTTGGGAGGGGGGAGGGAGGAGGGGGGGGGTGGGGGGGGAAAGGAGAGGAGGGAGGAGGGAAGGGGGAGAAAAAAATAGAGGGAAATGGAGGGGAAGGGGGGAGAGGGAGGGAAAATGGAGGGGGGGGGGGGGTCAGGGGAAACCCTACTCATAGCAAGTCTCCTAAACCGTTTTTTTTTTAACTCTATATAACACTTTTTTCTGGTTTTCAAACACCAACTTATATCACAAAACTTTTGGAGTTATACATATAAAAAAAAAAAGGAATCTATAGGCCTAAAACAAAATACTTCACGCCACATACGATAAAAAGAAAAAAAATATTTACGTCCGTCGCCCCATCCATCACAAACAAAGACATTCGAACTCGCCTTGAAAACCCACAAAACCAGTATCATAAACACCCGGAAAAACAAGCAATTCATCTTAGAAAAAGGAAAAAAAAAATCTTTAGCATTACTCAAAAGAAAACGAGAAAAAAAGGATTTTTTTTTTTCAGTTTTCTTTTTCAATCTCCCCCCCCCCCCGCGCCTCCATTTTCATCCTCCCTCTTCCTTGTGTCCATTTGCTGATTTTCTTTTTGCTTTTTTTATTTTCGTTTTTATGTATTCTGCTTTCTTTTTATCTGTATTATTGCTTTTTACTACTTTTATCTTTTTTTCTCTTCTATCTCTTCGTTTTTTTTTTCACTTTTCTTTTTCGTCTTCTTTCTACACTGTTATTCCTCTACCTCTCTTTATCTCCTCTTCCTCCCTTCTTTTCTCTTCCTCTCAATACTTCATTTGCATTCTTTTCCTCCCTTATCTTCGTTTTTTTTTCTGTTTTTCTATTCCTCTCTTCTTCCTCCTTTACATTCCCTTACATTTTCTCTTTTTTTTCCTTCTCCAATAATTCTTTCCTCCAACATTCGCTTTTTTCCTTTGCTTTTTCCCTTTATTCCTTTCCCCTTCCCCTCTCTCTACCCTTATCTTCCCCTCACCCGTTCTCTTCACCCCCTTTATTCCTTCCCCCTCATCTTTTCCCCCTCCCCTTTTCCCTCTCCCTTTTCCTTTTTTCCCCCCCTCCCCCTCCCCCTTTTCCCCCCCCCTCCCTCCCTTCCTCCTTCCCCTTCTTACCCCCCCTTCCTCCTCCTCTCCCCTCCCCCCCCTTCCTCCGCCTCCCCCCCTCACAATATCCCTTCCCTTTCCCTTCTTTTCTCCCCCCTCACCATCTCCCTTCCCCCTCCCCTCTCCATCCCTCCCCCCCCCTCCCTTTCACCCCCCCCACCATTCCTCCCCCCCTCCTTTTTCCCCCCCCCCCCCCCCTCTCCCCCCCCCCTCCCTCACCCCCCTCCCCCCCCCCCTCTTTTCTCCCCCCCCCCTCTCCACTTCCCTTCCCCTCAATTCCCCCCCCCCCCTCTTCCGTCTCCCCTTTCCCGCTTTCGTAGCTAATGTCCCCTCTGGTGGCGATGTTTGAAACCCATTTTGGCGGGTAATTACTGCCCCCTGGTGGTAAACCCTGGAACTAATGAGACGAGGATCCAGCCCGTGTGTCATCTGGCGGGAAAGTCGGCCGTGATTCATGTGTTACAGGAAGCGCCGCCTGTTCTTGTTCTTTGTTCCTTGTTCTTTGGGTTCTGGTTCTTAAGTTTGTTTTTTTTTGTTTTTTTGTGTTTTTTTTTATTTTTTTTATTTTTTTTTTATTTTATTTATTATTTATTTTATTTTTTTTTTGTATGCGTGGGTGTTTTTTCTTTCTTTCTTTCCTGTTTTTTTCATCCTTTTTTTTTTTCTTTTTCTTTTTCTTTTTCTTTTTCTTTTTTTTTTCTTTTTTTTTTTCCCTTTTCCCTTTTCCTTTTTCCTTTCCTTTCTTTTCCTCTCTTTTGTCTCTCTCTTCTCTTCTCTCTCTTTCTTTTCTCTTCCCCTTTTCTCTCTTTTTCCCCCACCTCCCCTTCCTCTTCCCCCTCCCCCTTTCCTTCCCCCCACCCTTTTACTCCCCACCGCCTCTTTCTCTTCCTCTTTCCCCTCTTTCCTCTTCCCTCCCCTATCTAACTTCCTTTTCCTCCTCCTTTTTCCTATTCCTTCTCCCTCTTCCTTTTTCCCTCCCCTAACTCTCTTCCTTTTCCTCCTCCCTCTTCCTATTCTATCTCCCTCTTCCCCTTTTCCCTCCCCTATCTCTCTTCCTTTTCCTCCTCCCTCTTCCTCTTCCTTTTCCCTCTTCCCCTTTTCCCTCCCCTATCTCTCTTCCTTTTCCTCCTCCCTCTTCCTATTCCATCTCCCACTTAAAATCTCTCTTCCACTTCCTCCTCCCCCTTACTCCCTCCTTCCTCCACCCCATATCCCGAGC
>NC_051398.1:41600244-41603274 GCF_015228065.2 Penaeus monodon
GAGGTGGGAGAGAGAGAGAGAGATTCCTTCCTCCTTCTCCTATCCCTTTCTCCTATCCACCTCCTTTCTCCACCTATCTTTTCTTCCTCATCTGTTCTATCCCCCTCTCCTATCCGCCTCTTCGATTCATCTCTTTTCTTCCATCTCTCCTTCCTCCTCCTTCCATTCTCCCCCTCCTCTATATCTACCCTTCGCCAACTCTCCCCTCCTTCTTCTCTCTTTCTCCCCCTCCTGTCTACTTCTCTAATCCACCCCCACTCTTCCATATCTCCCCTCCTCCTCTTTTTCTCCCCCTCCCTTTTCCCCTCTTTCTCCTCTTTCTCTCCTCTTTCTCCCCCTTTTTCTCCCCTCTTTCTCATCTCTTTTTCCACTCATTCTCCTCTCTTTCTCCCTTCCTCCTCCTCTCTTGCTTCCTTCTTTCTCCCCCTCCTTCTTCCATCTTTTCCTCCTCCCTCTCCCCTCTTCCCCCTCCCTCTCCCCTCCTTCTCCCCTTCCTATCTACTCCAACCCACCCCCAACCCCACCTCTTCTCTCCCTCCCCTTCTCCCCCCCTTTTCAACCCCCTCTCCCCTCCCCCCGCCAACCCCAACCCCCACCACGCGGTGACGCACAAAACCCCGTAAATCCTCTGGTATTTTAATTTTATCAAACAGCTGTGAAATTAAAGATACACCAGCAGAGAACGTTCCCCTTGTTGATGTGGATTGGGAAGACCTTATTGGCAGGGAGGGGAGGTGGGGGTGAGGGGAGGGAAAGGGAGGTGGGGTGAGGGGAGGTGGGGGTGAGGGGGGGTGAGGGGAGGTGGGGGTGAGGGGAGGCGAGGGGAGGTGGGGGTGAGGGAAGGCGAGGGGAGGGGGGGTGAAGGGAGGTGGGGGTGAGGGGAGGCAAGGGGAGGTGGGGGTGAGGGAAGGCGAGGGGAGGTGGGGGTGAGGGGAGGGCGAGGGGAGGTGGGGGTGAAGGGAGGTGGGGGTGAGGGGAGGCGAGGGGAGGTGGGGGTGAGGGAAGGCGAGGGGAGGTTGGGTGAGGGGAGGCAAGGGGAGGTGGGGGTGAGGGGATTGATGGGGAAGAGGAAGGGAAGGGAGGGATTGGTGGGGGTGAGGGGAGGCGAGGGTGAGGGGAGGGAAGGGGAGCTGGGCGTGAGGGGATTGATGGGGGAAGAGGAAGGGAGGGGAGGGATTGGTGGGGAAGGGGAAGGTGGGGGGGGATAGAAGGATGACTAGGAAAGGGAGGTTGAGGAAGAAAAAAAGAGGAAAAAAGGAAGATGGGGGAGAATTGGGGAAGAAAGGATGGGGAAGAAAGAGGGGGAAAGGGGAATGGGGAAGAGACAAGGAAGGAGGAGAGTGGGAGGGGAGGGGAGATGTGGGGAAGGGGAAGATGGAGAGAGGAAAAGGAAGGTAACTGATGGAGAGTGAGTGGGGAGGTGGGGTGGAAATGGGGAGAAAGAGAAGGAATAGAGTGGGGGTTGGAGGAGGGGGTGAGTGGGGGGGGGGGCGCAGAGGAGGAGACGATAACTGAGGCTAAGACTTCCTAGGTGATTTCTATTCACTCCGTGTCTTAGATTTTTTCTTATTTTATCATTTATTCACACTTTGGATCTTAAATCCTCTCTCTCTCTCTCTCTCTCTCTCGCTCGTTCTCTCTCTCTCTCTCGTTCTCTCTCTCTCTCTCCCCCTCTCTCTCTCTCTCTCTCTCTCTCTCTCTCTTCTCTCTCTCTCTCTCTCTCTCTCTCTCTCTCTCTCTCTCTCTCTCCTCTCTTTTCCTTTCCTTCCTTTTCCTTTGTTCTCGGCTGACAGGGAGCTGAACCCATCGACCAGCCAGATATCAGAATTGCGATCTTAATATATATTTTTTCTCTCTTTTGCTTCCTCTTTTCACTTTCTCTTATTCCACCTCTTTGGAAAACGAAAGCGAGAGAATGACGCAGACATACACACATATATGCTATATGTATATCTATGTATAGAAACACAAAAAAGAAAGAAGGAAAGAAAAAAAAGAAAAAAAGTATATTAGAAAAAAAATTAAAAATGGAAAATTATAATAATATATGCACACATAGAAGCGTTTAGGATCATATAACAATTAAGAAGCATTTAAAATGATAGACATATCAACTTTTTAACACACACGTGTTTATTCCTTTGACCAATAACACAGGAGAACGTGTAATAGCATCATGTATATAAACATTGTAGAATATCTAAAGCATAGTTTATCTACACAAAGGAATATTTTGATACAGTATCTGAATAGACGGGTATTTTTTCACAATAAGTTCGTGTTTTTTTTCTTTCAGTTTATAAACATCATCTATCTTCTCAATTCTCTTTTATCTTATTTTGTATCAAGCCCGTTTAGTGAGGATGTTTCTTTTATACAAGAGAGAGAGAGAGAGAGAGAGAGAGAGAGAGAGAGAGAGAGAGAGAGAGAGAGAGAGAGAGGAAAGAGAGAGAGAGAGAGAGAGAGAGAGAGAGAGAGAGAGAGAGAGAGAGGAAGAAATAAAGAAAGAAAGAGAAAGAGAGAAAGACAAAGAAAAAGAAAGAAAGAAAGAGAAAGAGAGAAATAAAAATAAAAATGAATAAATAAACAAAGAAAGAAAGAGAGTGAAAAAATCGGAAAAATAAGGAAAAACGAGAATGGGTGATCTCCCCCCCCCCCCCAAACAAAAACAAAAACAAAAAAATCTTCACGAAACACGTACGAAGAAATAAGATGATGACGATGGAAGAGCAAACGACATAAAGACATCGAAAAAATCTTGAAAAAAAAAAAAAAAAAAAAAAAAAAGAATTGGCCATAAAAGGCTCGCTTAAAACACCAAATTCTTCTCCCCTTTCTTCCCCCCCCCCCCCCCCCCCCCCCTTTTTTCCCCCTCTAGATCCTCTCGTAAACAATTTTTTTTTTTTTTTTTTTTGGTTTGAGAGAGAGGGAAAGAGAAAAAAAAGAGGGGGGAGGGGGAGACTGGGAGATAGATAAAGATGGAGGTTAACAAAATGAAGGAGAGACGAGACAGAGATAAATATTGGAGAA
>NC_051398.1:41603374-41605874 GCF_015228065.2 Penaeus monodon
GTGTAGAAAATAGGTTTGTAAAGATAGTAGTAGTAGTAGTAGAGTATAAAGTAGTGTAGTATAGTAGTGTGGGGAGTAATAGTAGTTTTTGTAGTAGTTTGTAGAAGAGAGTAGTAGTTGGAAGTAGTAGTAGTGGTTAGTAATAGTGTTGTAGTAGTAGTAGTAGAAGTAGTAGTAGAGTAGAAGTTATAGGAGTGAAATAGAAATAGTAGTAGAGTAGAAGTAGAGAGTAGTAGTAGTTTTAAAGTAATAGTAGTGATAAAGTAATCGTAGTAGTAGTAGTCGTTTGCAATTTTCATTTTATTCCCGTTGAATATAAATTTAATATAATATGGCAAAACTTGAAATTCCACCAATATAGTTAGAGACACTCAAACTTCGCATTCACTACATCTCAATAACTGCACTGATTCCATCTGTTTCGGGACGCTCATCTCCTGGCGTCTACAGCATCCAGCTCGAGAAAGTGAGAGAGAAGAAAATGCTTGGTAGCCATTTTGTAAAAGTTGGAGGTGCTTCAACCTTTCCTTGCCCCCCCCCCCCCCCCTCTTCCTCCCTCCCCCTCCCCCCCCCATTACATTTTACCCCTGTTCGTCTTTCCCCCCTTTTAACCCCCCCCCACCCCCAACCCCCCCCCCCCTGCTGCAAGACGTGCCACGGCGTCAAAGCAAGTTTTCTTTATTTACTTACTCTTCTCGAAGGTTTATATAGTTTATATACTTCCTCTCTCTCTCCTCTCTCCTTCTTTTCTCTTCCTCTTTTTTTTCTGTCTTTTGCTCTCTCTCTCTTCTATTTTCTCTCTTTCTTCTTTCCTCTCTTCCTCTCTCTCTCTCTCTCTGCTCTCTCTCTCTCTCTCTTCTCCTCTCTCTTTCTCTCTCTCTCACTTTCTTCTCTCCTTCTCTCTCTCCCCTCTCTCTCTCCCCTCTCTCCTCCTTCTTCTTGGCCCTTTTCTCTTTTTGTTTTTTTTTGTTTTGTTTTTTTGTTTTTTTTTTACCGTTCTTTTCTCTGATTATTATTATTTTAGTTCCTCTTTGTGTGTTTCTCTTGTGGGGGGGGGGGGGGTTTTTTCTATATTTTTCTTTTATATTTTTTTTTCTTTATTTTCTGCTCCCCCCCTTTTTTTTTCCTTTTCCTCAATCCCCATCTCCCCCTTTCCCTTTTTTCCTCCCCCTTTCCATCCTTCCCACTTAATCCTTTTCCTTTCCCCCTTTTTTCCCCCCTCCTCCCTCACCCTCACACACCCTCTTTTCCCCTTTCTTTTCCCCCGTCCTCCCTCACCCTTCGTCATTTTTTCCCCCTTTTCCCCCTCCTCCCCTTCAAACCATTATAAAACCACAAGTTTTCCCCCCCAACAAATTTGGGTCTGCTTTATTTTCCCTCTTTTTTTTTTTCCCCCTCTTTTTAAAATTTACTTTTTTTTTTTTTTTTTTTTTTATTTTAAAAACTTTTTTTGGCCCTTTTATTAAAACTTTTTTTTTTTTTTAAAATTAACCCTTTTTCCCCCTTTTTTTTCATTTTTTTTTTCCCCCCCCCAAACTTTTTCCCCCCCCCCCCCTTCCCCTCTTTTTTTTTATTTCCTTTTACTCCCCTCCCTCCCCCCCCCCTCTCTCTCTTTTTTCCCCTTTCCTCTTCTCTCTTTCCCCTTCCTCTCTCCTCCCCTTCTTTTTTCCCTTTTCTACCCTTTTACTATTATTTCTTTTCCTTCCCCCTCCCTTCCCACTCCTCTTTTTTTCCCCTTTTTTCTTTCTCTTTCTTTTCCCCCCTCTCTCTCTCTCTCTCTCCTTCTTTCACTCTCTCTCTCTCCCCCTTTCCCCCCTTTTCTCTCTCCTCCCCCCTCTCTATCACCCTTGGCCTCGTCCTATTTTTTTTGCCCGCCCCCAGGGACTTTTGTGGACCAAGCATGGCACCCCTTCCCCCCCCGTTTTGCCCAGTTAGGCCCCACGCCGTGTTAGAGGAGGTAATTAAAATGAGAGCTGCGTCCTGTGTATGTGTGCGCGTGTGCTTTATGTGTGTGTGTGTGTGAGGGAGAGTTGGTGTGTGCGTGTGAGGGGGGGGGGGGGGTTTTGGGGGGGGGGTTGGGGGTTGTGGGGGGGGGGGTTGGGGGGTGGTGTGGGGGTTTTTTGGGGGGGGGGTTTTTTGGGGTTTTGTTTGAAGGGGAGAGAGGTGTGTGTGTGGGCGGGGGGGGGTTGGGGTGTGGTGTGTGTGTGTGTGTTTGTGGGTGTGTGTGTGTGTGTGTGTGTGTGTGTGTGTGGGGGGGGGGGGGGGGGGGGGGGGGGGGGGGGGGGGTGGGGAAAAAGAGAGAAGAGAGAGAGAGAGAGGAAAAAAAAGAGGGAGGAAGAAAAACAAAAAAAAAAATAAGAGATAATAAAACCTGAAAGAAAAAAAAACAAAGAAAAAATAAAGAGAAAAAAAAAACACACAAAGAAAAAACAAACAAAGAACCCAAGAAAAGAAAAAAAAAGAGCAAAAATAGAAGCTAATAATAATAATAACATAACAA
>NC_051398.1:41618374-41623374 GCF_015228065.2 Penaeus monodon
AACGTATTCACGCTGCACCTGTGACGGTCCAAACATGTTGCTTATCTCATAATGACAAGTTCTAAGCATGTTGCAAGTGCGTTGATAATGACAAGTATATTTCTGCATCACATGTGTGGTATTACGAAACCAAAATGACCTGTAATGACTGCATGAACTCGAAAGGGGTCAAAGGTCATGACCTCTGAACTCTCTGGGCCTTTTCGTAAAACCCTCCCCCCCCCCATTTCTCCACCCCCCCCCCCTTCCCCCTCTCTCCCTTTCACCCTCATTCTCCTTTTTTCTCCCTTTTTATCTACTTTGTTCTTTCACTTCCTATCTACGTCACGAGCTGACCTCTCAAGCCACGCCCCTTTGACCTCTGTATCGAATACCTTGATGACCTGGAGATATCTTGTGTGTGTGAGTATGTGTGTGTGTGTGTGTGTGTGTGTGTGTGTGTGTGTGTGTGTGTGTGTGTGTGTGTGTGTGTGTGTGTGTGTGTGTGTGTGTGTGTGTGCATATGCGAGTGTGCATACGCATGTATGTGTATGTGTGCGTATACCTAAAATTACAAAAAGAAAAATAACTATGAAAAAAAATCAACATAAAATTCACAAAGATGAAAATGCGTAACCAATACTCATGACTAAGAACAATTCTGAAAAGAAAGGATAGCTATAATGAAAATAAATTGTTCACAAGAAAATCTAAAATTTAGATAGATCAATTTGAATTAATGAAGTGAATAATGACATGACCTTTTCACATCTCATTACCCGTGGATAAGTAAAACGGGATGGAAATATACGCATATGTCACTACTCTCTGTTTGGGTTCAATGAAAATGAAAAAGGAGAGGGAGAGAGACAGAGAGAAAGAGGGGGGGGGGTGAGGGAGAGGGAGGAAATGAGAGAATGAAAAAGGAGAGGGAGAGAGACAGAGAGAAAGAGGGGGGGGGGTGAGGGAGAGGGAGGGAAGGAGAGAATGAAAAAATGAGAGGAAGAGAGACACAGAGAGAGAAGGGGGGATGAGGGAGAGGGAGGGGGGGAGTGAAAGAAAAAAGAATGAAAGAGAGGGAGAGAGAGGGGAGTAGGGAGAGAGAGATAGTTAGAGACAGAGAGAGAAGCAGGAAGAGAGAGAGGAAGAGAATGGGGTAGGAAATGAGGGAGAGGGAGAGAGGGAGAGAAAGAAAAAAAGAAAGAGAGGGAGAAAAAGAGGAGAAGGGAGGGAGGGAGAGAATAAGAGACAGATAGAGAGGGGGGAGGAAGGGAAAGAGGGAGAGATGGAAGGAAGTAAGAAAGGAGGGAGAGGGAGGAAGGGAAAGAGAAAAAAGGAAGAGAGAAAGACAGAGAGAGAGAGAGAGAGAGAGAAAGAGAGAGAGAGAGAGAGAGAGAGAGAGAGAGAGAGAGAGAGAGAGAGAGAGAGAGAGAGAGAGAGAGAGAAGAGAAGAGAAAAAGGAGAGAGAAGAGAAGAGAAGAGAAGAGAAGAGAGAGAGAGAGAGACAGACAGAGAAAAAAAAGAGAGAGACAAACAAACAGACAGACAGAAACAGAGAAAAGAGAGAGAGAAAGAAATACTCGGGCAATAACTGCCATATTATTACCATTAATACCTGGCCTGAAAATAGAAGAAAAATACAAACATACAAAAATAATGGACTGCATAAAAGACGTAAAAAACGGCAGAAAAAATACATCAAAAATGGAAATCAAGAGAAGGGGAGAAGGGGGGGAAGGGGAAGGAGAGGGGAGAGGGGAGAGAGGGAGGGGAAGGAAGGGAGAGGGGAGAGTAAGGTGGGGAGAGAGGGAGAAGAGGGAAAATTTGGAAAAGAGGGGGGAAGGGGGGGGGGGGGAGGGGAAAGGGGGGGAGAGGGGGAGGGGGGGAAGGGACGGGGAAGAGGGGGTAGGGGGGGGAAAAAGAGTGAGGAGGGGGGAGAGAGGAAGAGGGGAAGAGGGGAAAATAGGGAGGGAAGGAGGGGGTTGAGAAGAGTTTTAAGGAGGGGGAGAGTAAAGGAGGAAAGGGGGGGTAGAGGGGAGAGTGAAGAGGGGAGAAAGGGGGGAGAAGAGGAAGAGGGGAGAGTAAGGAGGGGGAGGGAGAGGGGAAAGGTTTAAGAGGGGAGGGGGGGAAGTAGGGGGGGGGAGAAGGAAAAGTGAAAAGGGGGGGATTAGGGGGGGAAGGAGGGGGGGTTTAGAAGAGGTTAAAAAGGAGAGAGAGGGGAGGAGAAGGGGTGAAGAGGGGGAAGGGGAGGGGGAAGGGGTGGTAGTCAAGTGCCGAGGGTTCAGGAAAAAGTGCGAATTTTAAAAGGGGAAAAAAAAAAAGTCATATGGTTTTTCGTTATGACCCCTAAGGAAAAAATCGTTTGGGGAGTTTGGGGGAAAAGAGGGGGGAAAAGGGAAAAAGGGCGGGAGAGGAGAGGAGAGAGAGAGAGAGTAGAGAAGGGGGAGGGAAGGAAGGGGGAGAGGGGGGAGAGGAAGGTAAAGAGGAGAGAAGGAGAGGGGATGAGGAGGGGAAAAAAAAGAAAGAGAGAGAGAGAGAGAGAGGAAGGAAAAGGGGACGAAAAGGAGGGGAGAAGGAAGGGGGGAGAGGGGGAGGAAAACGGAAAAGAGAGGGGGGGAGAAAGGAGAGAGGGGGGGGGGACCCCCAGGAGAGGGGGAGAAGGGGGAGAGAGAGAGGGGGCCGGGGAGAGGAAAAGGAGAGAAGAGGGGAGGGGGGGGAGAAGAAGAGGAGAAGGGGGAGAGACGGGGGGTAGGAAAAAGAAGAGAGGGAGAGAGGGGGGGAAGGGAGGGGGAAGGATGGGGGAGAGGGGGGAGGGGAGGAGGGGGGGGGGGAGGAGGGGAGAAAAGAGAGGGGAGGGAAAAGGGAGGGGAGAGAGAAAAAGAGGGGGAGGGGAGGAATTTTTTTTTTTTTTGGAGGGGGGAGAGAGCGAGGGGAGAGAGGAGAAAGGAGAGAGGGGAGAGGGGGGAAAAGGGAAAAGAGAGAAGAGGAGTGGGGGGAGGGGAGAGAGAAGGGGGGGAGAAGAGGAAGGGGGGGGGAGGGAAAGAGGAGAAAAGAAGGGGGAGGGGGGAAAGAGAGGAGAGAAAGGGGGAGAGAGGAAAAGGGGAGGGGGAGAGGGGGAGGGGGAAAAGGAGGGGGAGGGAGTTGGGGAATTGGGGAGAGAAAGGGGGAGAGAACAAAAAAGGGTTGGGGGGGGGGGGGGAGTTTGGATGAGTGGGAGGGAAGGAGAGAGAAGGAAAAGAGGGGGGGGAGGGGGGGGGAGAGAGAGGAAGGGGGGGGAAGAGAGGAGAGAGAGAGGGGGGAGGGGGAGGGGGAGAGGAGAGGGGGAAATTGAAGAAAGGGGGGGGGGGAGGGGAGAAAGGGAGAGGCCTTTCTGGGGGAAAAAAGGGGAGAGAGAGAGAGGGGAGGGAGGGGGGGGGGGGGGGGAGGAGAGAGAGAGAGGGGTGGGGGCGGGGGAGGGGGAGGGAGAGAGGAGGGGGAGAGGGGAAGAGAGGAGTTTAGGAAGAGAGAGAGAGAAAGAGGGAGGGGGGAGAGGAAAAGAGGAGGAAGAGGGGGAAGAGGGGAAGGAGAGGAAAAACCCCAAAAAGAGGGAAGGGGGAGGGGGGAGAAAAAAGGGGAAAAGGGGAGAATGGGGGGGATGGGGGAAAGGGGGGGAAAGGGGGGAGAGAGGGGGAAGAGAGGGGGAGGAGGAGGGAAAAGAGGGGGAGGGGGAAAGGGGGGGAAGAGGAAGGAGAAGATGAAAAGGGGGAAGAGAGGGGGAAAGAGAGAGAGAGAGGGGGGGAGATTTAAGAGAAAGAAAGGGTGAGGGGGAGAAGGAAAAGTGGGGGGGGGAAGAGAAGAGGAGAGGAGAACGAGAGGGGGAAAAAGGGAGGAGTGGGGGAGGAAAAGGGGAGGGAAGGGGGGAAGGAGGGAAGGGAGAGGAGGAGAGGGGAGAGGGGAAGAGGAGGAGAGAGGAAAAGAGGGGGAGGAGAAAAGGGGGAAGGGGGGAGAGGGAGAGAGAGGGGGGGGGAAGGGTGGGAAAAGAGAGGAGGGAGGAAGAAGAGAGAAGAGAGAGAGAGAGAGAGAGGGAGAGGAAGGGGGAGAGGGAGAGGAGAGAGGGGAGAGAGAGAGGAGGGGCGAGAGAAAAGAGAGGGGAAACGGGGGGGGGAGAGGGGAGGGAGATGAGGGGGGAGAGGGGGGATGAGGAGAGAGAGAGGGAAGGGGGAGAGAAGGGGGGGGAGGGGGAGAGAGACGAGAAGGAAGACGAGGAGAGAGAGAGAGAGGGGAGGGGAGGAAGGGGAGAGGAGGCGGGGGGGAGGGGAGAGGGGAGAGAGAGAGGGAGAGAGAGAGAGGAAGGGAGGGAGAGGGAGGGGGGGAGAGAGAGAGGAGGGGAGGAGGAGAGGGGGAGAGAGGGGATAAGGGGGGGAGGGGGGAGAGGGGGAAAAGGGGAGAGGGGAGGGGAGAGAGGAGACGAGGAGAGGGGGGGAGGGAGGGGTTTAGAGAAGGAAAAGAGAGAGAGGGGGGAGAGAAGGGGGGGGGAGGGGGAGAGGAACGGGGGGGGGGGGAGGAGAGGGGAGAGAGAGGGGAAGGGGAGGGGAAAAACGAGAGAGAGAGAGGAGAGAGAGAGAGGGGGGGGGGAGAGAAGAGATTTAGGAAGAGGAGGGGAGAGAGAAAGGGGGATAGAGAGAGAGGGGGGGAAGGAGGAGAGAGGGGGGAGGGAGGGGAGAGAGAGGGGAGAGAGAAAAGAGAGACGGGGAGATTGGGGGTTTTAGGAGAGAGAGAGTTTAGAGAGAGAAGGGGAGAGAGAGAGGAGAAAAGAAAGAGAGAGGGGGAAAAGAAGGGGCGAGGGGGAAAGGGAGGGAGAGGCGGGGGAAAAGAAGGAAAAAGAGAGAGAGGAAAGAGGTTTACGAGAAAAGAAGGAAGAGGGGAATGGGGGAGGAAGCGGGGAGAGAGAGAGGGGGGGGGGAGGGAGGAAGGGGGAGGGGGAGAGGGGAGAGAGAGGGGGGGGGGGAGATAGGGGAGAAGAGAAGGGGAGAAGGGGGAGA
>NC_051398.1:41625874-41630874 GCF_015228065.2 Penaeus monodon
TGCGAGTTTTACCGCTGCTAAACGAAGAGATTTTTTGACAAGGTTTAGCGAACCATTTTCGACTTGAATCTATCCCAAAAATTGCTACCCCGTATCCCCCCCACCCCCCCTTTAGCCTACACTCCTCAGTTCCTCCCCCACCCCCCTTCCCACCCTCTTCGGAAAAAAGGATGAGGGAATAAAAGAAGAAGAAAAAAATACGAACAGGTATTTCGACATCTGACTGAGTGATAAAAATGGGTGGGAGGGGAGAGGGGGCAGGGAGAGGGGAGGGGGAAGAGGTGGAAAGAGGGATGGAGGGGAAGAGGAGAGGAGAAGAGGAGAGGGAGAGGGGAGGGGGAAGAGGTGGAAAGAGGGATGGAGGGGAAGGGGAGAGGAGAAGAGGAGAGGGAGATGGAAGAGGGGAGAGGGGAGGAGGTGGAAAGAGGGATGGAGGGGAAGGGGAGAAAGGGAGGAGGAGAGGGGAGAGGGGAGAGGAGGAAGAGGAAAGGATAATGGAAAGAATGGGGAGAGAAGAAGAGAAGGTAGAGGGTAAGAGGTAGAAAGAGTGAAGGGAGAAAGAGAAGAGTAGGGAGACGGAAGGAGGAGAGGGAGAGAGGGAAGGAAAGAGTGATAAAGGAGAGGGAAAAGGGGAAACGAAAAGAGAAGGGTACAGCGGACGACTAAGGGGGGTGGGGTGATAAAACACTAAACTTTAAGGGGAGAAAAATATTCGCCATAAAAATAAAAGAATTTTAACCATATAACCCTTCAGATTAACCATTAAAATTAACCACTTAATTTAGCCATTTAATCTAACCATTTAAAATTAACCATCTAATTCACCCATTCGCCCTTTTTCCTTGCTAAATTAAGAGAAAGAGGGAGATAAATGGATGGAGAGAGACAGAAATGGATAGAAGGGAGAAATAGAGATATAGATAGATAAATAGATAGACAGATATACAGATGCATAGATAGACTGATAGACAGATAAGGAGACAGATAGATAGGGACTGGAAAATAGATAGATAGAGATAGATAGATAGGGACTGGAAAATAGATAAATAGAGATAGATATATAAATAGATAAATAGATAGATAGATAGATAGAAAGAAAGAGAGAGAGAGAGAGAGAGAGAGAGAGAGAGAGAGAGAGAGAGGGGAGAGAGAGGAGAGAGGAGAGAGAGAGAGAGAGAGAGAGAGAAAGAGAGAGGAGAGAACAGAGAGAGAGAGAGAGAGAGAGGAAGAGAGAGAGAGAGAGAGAAAGAGAAGAGAGAGACAGAGGAGAGCGAGAGAGGGGAGACGAGAGAGAGAGAGAGAGAAGAGAGAGAGAGGAGAGAGAGGGAGAGAGGAGAGGAGAGAGAGAGAGAGCGAAGAGAGAGAGGAGAGGGAGGGAAGGGGGATAGAGAAAGAGAAGAGAGAAGAATAGAAGAGAGGGGATGAGAGAGGGAATAAGAGAGAGAAGAAAGTAGAGAATAAGTGAGGAAGAAAACAAATAAGAGACTAAATGTTTAAAAAAGATTAGCAATTAATAAAGTAGATTGATAGATGATAAACAATAAATAATAATAAATAAGAATAATATAATAAAGATAATGAAGATGATAATACTAATAATAATAATAATAATAATAATATTAATAATAATAATAATAATAATAATAATGATAATAAAGATTAAAGTAATAATGATTATATCAGTGAAAATAATTAAAATTGAATAAATCATTAAAATAATGATGGTAATAATAATTATTATTTTGATTATAACAATAATAATAATAATAAAGATAATAATAATAATGAAAAAAAAATTTAATAATAATAACAATAAAATATAAAAAATATAATAAGACAATAATAATATAAAATAATAAGTAATAATAATAATAATAATAAATAATAATAATAATAATAAGGTATGAGAATGACAGAGAATGATGATGGTAATAAAGATAATAAAAACAAGGGCATTAGAAGCAACAGTTAAATTACTGTTATTACTAATAAGGTCAATATAAAAATACAATTATCATTAATATTCACCATCCTTATTATCATTATCATTATCGTTATCACTGCCATTATCAATTTCATTATTTTTCTTTCATTCCGTATTATTCTTTTGTATCATATTTATTTTTATTCATCTTTTGATTTTCTTTATTCGAAATCTTTAAAAAAAGGAAAACTCACACAGACAAAGACACACACACACACACACACACACACACACACACACACACACACACACACACACACACACACACACACACATATATATATATATATATATATATATATATATATATATATATATATATATATATATATATATATACATATATATATTTATAAGGATCATTTCCTCATTCCTCGTACAAGACATTGCAACCTTGTTTTTTTCTTTTTCTTTTTTCCTTTTTATTCTCCTTTTGTCTTTCTCTCTTCCTCTGTCTCGTGGCAATTTGCTGTTTTAAATTTTGTCGAAGGAAAATTGCGTCGTCATCTGTTCCTTCAATCTTTATTCTATTTTTTATTCTCTCTCTTTTTGTTATGTTATTTTTCAGTTGTATTGATAGTTCATGTTATTTTATTTTTTTCTTAAATGTATATATGTGTGTGTGTGTGTGTGTGTGTGTGTGTCTGTGTGTGTGTGTGTGTGTGTGTGTGTGTGTGTGTGTGTGTGTGTGTGTGTGTGTGTGTGTGTGTGTGTGTGTGTGTGTGTGTGTGTGTGTGTGTGTGTGTGTGTGTGTGTGTGTTTTGAACCGCTTGTCGTTGTTCGGTTAAACTGATTCTATAAGTTGCACAAAGGATGGTGCAATTATCAACATATTGCAAATTTCTTTTGACGATTTTTTTGTCCCTTTCTCTTCCTTTCTCTTCATTTACTCCTTTCACCTTTCTTACTTTCACCACTTCCTTCTTCTTCTTCTTCTTCTTCTTCTTCTTCTCAATTCTCTCTTTATTTTGTGAATGTTGACCTTGAAGGTGACATATACTTTGCAATGTGAATGAGTATGTAAAGTTAAGAAAAGGGGAGGGATATCTATCTATTTATCTATCTATCTGTCTCTCTCTGTCTCTGTCTGTCTGTCTGTCTGTCTCTCTCTCTCTCTCTCTCTCTCTCTCTCTCTCTCTCTCTCTCTCTCTCCTCTCTCTCTATATATAATATATATATATATATTATATATATATTATATATATATATATACACATATATATTTTATATATATAATATATATATATAATATATTTTATATATATATATATATATATATATATTATATATATATAAACACATCAGACTGCCTGTACCACCTGACCCCTCGCCAAGAACACCCCTCCCCCTCCCCCCCCCCCCTCCCTTCCCCAATATACACCCCCGGACGGACGAATTTTGACCACAGGACCCCAAGAATATCCCCCCAAAAAAAAAAATTTCCCTCAAAATCCGCATTGACAATGTAGTTCCGAACCGTTTACCTAAGTCCCCCTTGGAATGCGGTAATTCCTGTGTCTTTCGGCGCATCGTAATGTACTATACTTGGGGAGTTAATCGTCGTCCTTATATATAGTTTGGGTTTTCTGTTTGGATAAGCGAGGGGATAGGGGATAGGGGATAGGTGGGGGTTGGTGGGGGTGAGGAGTGGGGGGGTATACGTTTAAGGGATAGGGAAGGGGAGAGGGAGGGAGGAGGGGGTAGATAGTGGGAGAGGAGGGGGTAAGGGAGGGTGAAAAGTAGGGGGTATACATTTATGGGATAGGGAAAAGGAGGAGGAAGGGGGTAGGGGATGGGATAGATAGGGTTTAATGGGGGTGAGAATGGGGGAAGGGGAGGGTACACGTTCATGGGAATAGAAAAAATGGAGGAGGAAGAGAGCAGAAAGTGGGAGAAGAGAGGGAGAGAGGAAAAGGGGGTGGCGGAGCAGGGTGTGTGTGTGTGTGTGTGTGTGTGTGTGTGTGTGTGTGTGTGTGTGTGCATGGGACGAGGCAAGGAGGGAGGGAAAAGGGGCAGGTGGGTAGGTGTTAATGGGGTAAAGAGAGGGGGATGTATTTTCAAGGGGTAGGGGAAGAGGGGGGGGGGGGGGCAAACATATTAATAGGGTTTGATAAGGGGCAGAGGTATAGATTAAATGGGGGAGAAAATGAGTGGGTATTACAGATTAATGGGGTAAAGTGAAACACAGGGTATGAATTAAAAGGGGAAGAGAAAAGGGTGTTAAAGATTAATGGGGAAGCAGGATATAGTTTAATGGGGAAGGGGATGGGGGCATGGCAGGAGCGTTACTGATTAATGGGGTAGAGGTAAATGGGTAAGCAGGGACTAGTTTAATGGGAGGGAGAGGAAGGTAAGAGAATGAGGGAGAGGAAGGTAAGAGAATGTGGGAGAGGAAGGTAAGAGAATGGGGGAGCAGGGTATAGATTGATGGGGGAAAGGGTGTTACATATTAACGGGGCAACGGAATGGGTAAGCAGGGTAAAGATTGATGGGGGAGGGCAAGGGGGCAAGGTAAGGGTGTGTTACAGATTAATGGGGCAGGCAGGGTATAGATTAATGGGGGGAGGGGGAGGGGAGGGGGAGGGGGAAGGGATGCGACGGTTGGTATTAGTGTCAGGTCGTGTTATGGTCTGTGTCTTCATTATTGTTTTGGATCATTATCCTGTTCTCATTTTGGGGGGAATAACTGGTTATCTTGTCGTATTTCTCTCTCTCTCTCTCTGTCTCTCTCTCTCTCTCTCTCTCTCTCTCTCTCTCTCTCTCTCTCTCTCTCTCTCTCTCTCTCTCTCTCTCTCTCTCTCTCTCTCTTTCTTTCTCTCTCTCTCTCGCTTTTTTGTCTGTGTTGGATTATCATCATTGCTTTTTTGTTTGTTTGTTTTTTTACCAGTACCTCTTATACTTATATAATTTGGACGTCATTGTCTTTGATAACACCCACAATATGAAATTAAATTAATATGTACTTTTATTTCTTGCAGTGGCTGTTTTCCCATTCATCTTTGTGTACACTTTACTG
>NC_051398.1:41640874-41643374 GCF_015228065.2 Penaeus monodon
AAAAGAGAGAATTAGAGAGAGGGAGAATAAGACTTATCTCGTTTTCTCTCGTTTTCTTAGGTTTGTGATCGTAAGTTTAATCTGAATCAATCTGTAAAATGTATGAGTGAACAAAATAAAATTGTGTGTTGGCGTTTATGTTGATATTTGTATTTACATAAAGTAGTTTTTATGCATTTTATTTTTCCCGTGAAATGTGTTTTACTCGTATACCTGGATTAATGAATATTTAATTGGGGAAGGAGAGAAGTTGAAAAAAAAAATTGAGAAATATGAATAATGTAAAATGAACGAGTCACGATCGGTGATATAACACTTTTCTTTACTTACTATTTACGTTTATCCCTTCCTCTCCCCTCTCCCCTCTTCCCTCAGTCTCTGCTCTCTCCCCCTTCCCTCACTTCATCCCTCTCTTCCCTCACTTCTCTGACGCGTGGCTAGACCATTCACACACCTCATCCTCTCCCCCCTTTTACCTTTCCCCTCCCCTCATCTTTTGCCAACTCCTCATTCTCACGTCCAACTCGCCTTCTTCACTCTCACTCCCTTCAGAGTTTCCCCCTCCCCTCCCCTCCCCTCATTCCCTCTCATCCCTCCCCTCCCTCTTCCCCTATCCCCTCCCCCTCCCCTCGCCTCATTCCCCCTCACCACATACCCTCCTCTCGCCTCATTCCCCCTCTCCCCCATCCCCTCACCTCACCCCTACCCCTATCTCCCCCCCTTCCTCCCACTCACCCCACTCACCCCTTCCCTTCCTCCTCCCACCCTACCCCTCCCACTCATCTCCCTCCGCTCTCCATCCTCACCTTTTTCCCCTCACCCACCACCCTTCCCCTCACCCCCTTCCCCCCACCCAACCCCTCTTCCCCTCCTCCTCTACTTATCTAACGTATGTCTAAACCTCTCGTTCCGACCCACGCTTGAAGCTTCGACGGTCCTCTCTCAATAGCGTAAACATACCCATAGGTAAAGTCCATACAAAGCGTGCACACTCACACACATTCATAGAGATTATGCATGTGATTATGATTATTGGTTATGATTATGTGATTGTGGTTGTAATTTTGACTGTGATTATGATTATGTGATTGTGATTGCAATTATGATTATGTGATTGGGGTTGCAATTGTGATTATGACTGTGATTGTGATTATGTGATTATGATGAAGACTATGATTGTGATCATGATTATGTTTTTTTTCTTATCATAGTTGTTACTGTCAAAGTCATTATAACTGGCGTTTCTGGTAGTAGTAGCAGAAGTAGTAGTAGTGGTAGTAGCAGTAATAGTAGTAATAGAAATAATAGTAGCAGCAGTAGTAGCAGTAGTAGTAGCAGTAATAGTAATAGTAGAAATAATAGTAGCAGCAGCAGCAGTAGTAGATGTAACAGCGGTAGTAGTAGCAGAAGTAGTAGCAGTAGTAGCATAAGTAGTAGTAGTAGTAGTAGTAGTAGTAGTAGTAGCAGACGTAGAATCAGAAGTAGTAGTAATAATAATAGTAAAAACAATAACAGTAGTAAAAATGTAGTAATAATAATAGCAGTAGTAAGAGTAATAGCATCACCATATCATCATAATCATTATCATGGTTATTATCACCGCCATTATCATCATCATTATTGTTACCTCCGTTATAATGATAATCACCATTAACCCTCTTATGAAAGTGATTAGTTTTCATTTTTATTATTACAATGACCTCGTTGCAATGTTGCGACTTGATAAATCTTTTTCATTTGATTTTACGTCCAATAACAACAGCTACTTCGGTATCCATATTGCAGAATCCCGTAAATAATAATAATAATAATGATAATTATTATGATTATTATTATCATAACAATACTAATAATGATGATGATAATAATAATAATAATAATAATAATGATACTGCTACTACTACTACTGTTACTACTACTACTACTACTACTATTACTACTACTACTACTACTAATAATAATAATAATAATAATAATAATAATACGCTATCTCAATATACATAGCTTCTGACCCCCCCCCCCCCCGATCGCAACCACCACTAAAAAGGATTAATTTTATTGATTTTCCAAAATATGCATCTGCGTATTCCTTCGCCCTAGCAGCTATTTTCTCATATTCATCATCTTTCTCTTCCTAATAAAGTAAGTCTTTATTTCAGGAGATAAAGATAAACAAGCAAGAAAAAGAAAACGGCCAAAATAAGAAATGAAATACGTGTTAGTTTTCATAATTAATTAAGTATTACAGCAGATAATTTGGCATGAACTATTTGGACTGGTCTATATCTAAAATGGGAAACAGCCACAGTAGAAAAGGAAACTAAATCGTAACGTTTCGAACTCTTCACGAGTTCCTCTTCAGACGAATAATAAACCGTAGTGGATCAATTTCGGTTTATTATTCGTCTGAAGAGGAACTCGTGAAGAGTTCGAAACGTTACGATTTAGTTTCATTTTCTACTGTGGCTGTTTCCCTTTTCATCTTTGTGTACACGTTACT
>NC_051398.1:41655874-41659125 GCF_015228065.2 Penaeus monodon
CCCTCAAAACATGGCATTCGAAAAACCCAAAACTTAAAACACCAAAAAACACTTTCAAACTAGTGAATAATTTACTACTTTGCTCTCCAGAACCCAAGGAAAAAACTATATTACTGAAAAGAAAGCATTGAAAAAGGAAGAGAGGGAGGTGGGAGGGTGGGAGAGAAAAAGGGTGGAAGGGGAGAGATAAAGCAGGGGGAGGTGTAAGGGAGAGGGGGTAAGGGGAGGCGAGAGAGGAAGGGAGAGAGAGAGGGGGGGGTGGAGAGGGAGGAGGGAGAGAGAGGGAGGGCAGAGGCAGGTGTAGGAGGAAGGTAAGAGTGAGAGAGCGGGAGTGGGAGGGATAACGGGGAGGGGAGGAGAGAGAAAGAGGGATAAGGGAGAGCGGAAGAGAGAGAAAGAGAGATAAGGGAGAGAAGAGGAGAGAGAAAGAGAGATAATGGAGGAGAGAGAGAGAGGGAGAAGGGAGGGCGTGGGAGGGAGGAACAAAATGGTTTAGAAGAGGGGGGAGGGCAGGGAGGGGGCTAGAGCAGAGGGGAGAAGTCAGGGAGTAAAGCTAGAAGGGAGGAGCAAGAGGGGAAGGGGTGCGGAACGGGTGGGAGGGAGGGAGGGAGGGAGAGGGAGGCAGAGGAGTAAATAAATGACAATAATGAGGAAAAACCTTAGCACTGAAGGGAGAGGCTAGCAGGGCACACCGACCCCAGCCTGGGATCTCCTCACGGCACCGTCCAACAACAATACAAATTCACTAATGGACCAAAAAGCTGGAGGGCAAGCGGACCCTTCTTGTATTGTGTTTGCTCTAAATGCAAGAAAAATGTTTGTTGATTTCGAGAAGCCCTTCAGGCACCAGAATAAGTGCAAACTGCCATATTTTTCTCTCACAGCCAAAACTTATATGGTGTGTAGCTTGACCTCCCCATTAGAGGAAAACTGATGCTCTCTCTCTCTCTCTCTTTCTCTCGTTTTCGATTTCTCGCTCTCTCTCTCTCTCTCTCTCTCTCTCTCACTCTCTTGAATCTTTCTTTCACTGTATATTTCTCTCTCTTTCTTTTTTTTTTTCTCTCTCTCTATCTTGATTTCTCTTTCTCTCTCTTGCTATCTTGATTTTTCGATCTATGTCCGTTCCTCTTATTTTGCTTTTTCTCTTTCTCTCTCTCTTGATTTGTCTCGCTCCGTATCTCTCTCGTCTTCTCTCTCTCTCTCTCTCTCTCTCTCTCTCTCTCTCTTCTCGCCTTTTCCCTCTCTTCTCCCTTCCTTCCCCTCTTTACAACTCTCCCTCCTACGTCCATTCTCTCCCTCCTTCTCATCTTCTCTTCATTGCCGTTTCTTCCACTTCCTCATTCATCCCTTCCTCCTTTACTTCTCCTTCTCTGTGCCCACTCGTTTCTCTCCTTCCTTTCCCGTTCTCTCCCCTCCTTCCTTAGTCTTCCTCTTCTTCCTCCTCTCCTCCTTTCCTCCACCCATTCCTTCTTCCTCTAATCCTTTTCCTTACGCCCTTCCACTTACCCCCCCACCTCACCCTCCCTCCAGCTACCCTTACCCCACCCTTTTAACTTATATCTTCTTCTACATTACCCCCTCCCCCCCTCTTTATCCTCCCTTACTTCCCTCATTATCCATCTCCCTCCACCCTTTTCCTTCCGACCTCTCCCCCCCCGCCTTCTATATCCTCCCCCGCCTCCCTCCTACCTCCCCCACTAACTAACCCCTCTTACACACACCCCATACCCTTCTTCTTCCCCTCCCTCTTCTTCTTCCCCCTCTTTCTACCCCTCTTTTACTCATTCTATCCTCTGTCCTCTATCTCCCCTATTTCCACCCTCCCTTTGGGCAACCCCCACCTACCTTCTACCCTCTTTACCGACCCCCCCTTACCCCCCTTACCCCCCTTAACCCCCTTACCCCCTTACCGTTCCCATTCAATCCATCTATTACCCACCCTCCCCCACCCCCACCCCCCACCCCTTGCTAAACCCTACCCTCTACCTCCTTTCTACCCCACCCTCTACCTATCCCCTTCCCACACACCCCCACCCTCTCCCCTTACCACCCACCCCCACCCTCTGCCTTTCCCCTTCCCCCCCCCCACCCTCTGCCTCCCCTTCCCAGCCACCCCCACCCTCTGCCTCTCCCCTTCCCAGCCACCCCCACCTCCAGACTCCCCACCCCCTCCCCCTCTCCCCCACCCCCCCACTGAGAGGATTCGAGTAGAGCGTCTCCATTTAAATCCGTGTCTTTCAGCCCAGCAAATCATTAAGAGCCGAGACCCGCTCCCACGCTGGGTCTTAGTCTGTTGGTCTTGGCTGGTCTTGTTTGAGGCTTGTTTGAGTGTTGTTTGAGTCTTGGTTGGTCTCCTTTGCTCTTGGTAGGTCTTGTATGTTTTTTTTGTCTTTTTTGGTCTTGTTTGAGTCTTGTTTGAGTCTTGGTTGGTCTTTTCTTTTCTTTTTTGTCTTGTTTGGTTTTGTTTGGCCTTGGTTAGTCTCGTTTTCTCTTGGAAGGTCTTGTTTGGTCTTGACTGGTCTTGTTTGAGTCTTTTTTTTAAGTCTCGTTCGATCTGGTTTGAGCCTTGTTTGGTCTTTTGTAGTCTCGTTCGGTCTTGTTTGATCTTGTTTGGCCTTGTTTGGTCTAGGCTGGAATTTCGGTCCGATGCGCCGCCGCTCCCCCGGTCTTTCCTCTTTCATTGTCTCGCTATTCTTTGCGCGTCCGTGGCCTCCGTCTTGCTTTTTCTTGAATTCGCTTTCATTCCCTTGTTTTTGCTTCTCTTTTTTTGTTTGTTTCTTTCTATCTCTCTGTCTCTCTCTGTCTGTCTGTCTGTCTCTCTCTCTCTCACAAGAATCCCTCTCTCTCTCTCTCTCTCTCTCTCTCTCTCTCTCTCTTTTTCTTTCTATCTCTCTCTCTTTTTCTCTCTCTCTCTCTCTCTCTCTCTCCTCTCTCTCCTCTCTCTCTCTCTCTCTCTCTCTCTCTCTCTCTCTCTCTCTCTCTCTCTCTCTCTCTCTCTATCTATCTATCTATCTATCTCTATCTATCTATCTATATCTCTCTCTCTCTATCTATCTATCTATCTATCTATCTATCCATCTATCTCTTCTCCTTCTCTCTTCTCTCTCTTTCTCTCAGTATGTCTCAAGTATTATTCCTCTTTCCCTCGAGAGAGAGAGAGAGAGAGAGAGAGAGAGAGAGAGAAGAGAGGAGAGAGAGGAGAGGAGAGAGAAGAAATAGAGAGAGAGAGAGAGAGAGAGAAACAAGGGGAT